>NC_057711.1:143074906-143163154 GCF_004010195.1 Chiloscyllium plagiosum | reverse complement strand
GTAGCTCCCTCGGAACCAGAACACAACTGCCTTGACGTCGTAGAATATCAGACTAAAGAAAAATTGGACCTTAGGGGCATCTGTCTCCATGCAGGGGCCAGACTGTTTGTGGATGGGTCCCCCAGAGTAATTGAAGGCAAAAGACGTAACGGATATGCGGTAGTGGATGGAATAGAGGGGAGTGTAGTCGATGCTGGTAGGCTGCCCAATGACTGGTCGGCACAGACCTGCGAACTCTATGCGCTAGAGTTCTTAAGACTCTTAAGACTCTAGAGGGGAAGGAAGGAACTGTCTACACAGACTCTAAATATGCCTTCAGGGTGGCACACACATTCGGGAAAATATGGCAGGAGAGAGGACTGGTAAACAGTAGAAGTAAAGAACTGGCTCATGAGGCGTTAGTTCAGCAAGTATTGGAATCCCTTTTGCTGCCAAAGGAGATAGCCATAGTCCACATTAATGGTCATCAGAGGGGAGGTGATCCCGGGATAAGGGGAAATAGGTTGGCGGATGAAGTCGCTAAGGAGGCAGCTTTGAACCCACAGGTCACCCCGATATTTACCTTGGTCCCACAATACAGGAACCTATGGGGAGACCCCTATTTAGTGCTAGGGAAGAGAAGGAGTTGGAGGAACTAGGGGCTACAAAAACGGAAGAAGGGAAATGGGTGCTACCCGATGGTCGGGAAATGTTATCTAAGATGCTGATGTGAGAAATCATGGCTGTCCTACATCAGGGGAGTCATTGGGGAGTGCAGGCAATGTGTGATTTGGTTCTTAGGAAATATGGATGTAAAGGGATATACACGATTGCCAAATAGATGTGTGAAGGCTGTATAACATGTAAAAAGATAAACAAGAAGGTACAAAGGAAACAGGTCCCAGATAGGAGAGACCCTGGGCTAAGACCATTTCAGAACATAAAGGTGGATTACACTGAACTGACCCGGGTAGGAGGGCTAAAATACATGTTGATTATAGTAGACCATTTATCTGGTTGGCTGGAAGCATACCCCCTGGCCGCAGCGACAGCAAGTGGGGTATCTAAGATTATTCTTGAGCAGATAGTTCCCCGTTATGGGATAGTGGAGCGTATAGACTCAGGCCAGGGAAGCCACTTCATCTCTAAGGTGCTCCGGGGAATAATGCAAAGCTTGGAAATCTCCTGGGATTTTCACACCTCGTGACCCTCCGTCTTCAGGGAGGGTCGAGAGGATGAACCAAACTCTTAAAAGACAGTTGTCCAAATTGGTATTAGAGACCTGACTCCCCTGGACCCGATGTTTGCCGATAACACTCCTATGAACGTGAACGGCTCCAAGGAAAGATTTGGATCTGTCCCTTATGAAATACTGTTTGGGCTGCCATACTTGGGGCTGACAGGGGGACTGCCGATCCCCGAGACTAAGGACTTGTTCTTAAACAAGTATATACTGGGCCTATCCTCCTCTTTGTCTTTTCTTAGGAGACAGGGTTTACTTGCACAGACTCCACCCCTCGATTTTGCCGTTCATCCAATCCGGCCGGGAGATCGGGTCCTTGTAAAGTCATGGACAGAGACTAAATTACAACCAGATTGGGAAGGGCCAGACCAGGCTCTTTTGACTACCGAAACGGCAATAAGAACGGCGGAGAGAGGTTGGACTCATTTCACCAGGATTAAGGGACCGATGGAGTTTCCGGTTGAGAAAGAAGTCTGGATGGCCAAATCAATGAAAGAACCATTGAAACTCAGGCTAAAGAGACTTTGAGAAACTGATTATACAGTGGTGATGCGAGCTCGGGATTATTTCTGTAAGATTGTTTATTAAGTCTCTCGGTGCTTCAGCACTATTTTTGGAATGAGGTGCATACTTAGGTATACGATCTTAGCTCTTCTAGTCTTTGGATTTTGTCCAATCTGGGTGTGGTCCTCTTACTTGGTGATAACGGTCCCTGAGAGTGCTAATCCACAAGTAATAGATACTGATGCCTGCAGCCTAGTTGATTGTGGAGATGTAGAAAATCAAAGACCGTACAGAAACTCAGATATACACATTAAGTTCTACGGGGATGGCCTTGGGGATGGTACTTGGATTAATCAACTCGTCACAATACACCGACGCCCCTTCCGGCCAGCTTCTGATTGTCCCCATACAAAATGTAACTCAATATATTTAACAATAAAGAAAACCACATGGCACAGGGCGGTTCTAGAAGGGGACTCCTATTAGGTCCAATTAAATGAAACACTTGGGATAGAGATGAAGGCTTTCCCGGGCTGTTGTTTCCGCATACAGGTGGGCAGAGGAAAGTGGCCAGTCAAAGTAAATGAAAAGAGCACTCAGACACCACAGGTATATCCTTTCGCCCCTCCCAATGACTGTAAGATGGTACAAATTATTGGGATAAAGGACTTAAAACAGACCATCAAAATAGAAATTGGTTACAGGGATTCAAATGCCTGGCTTGAATGGGTAAAGTACACGTGAAAAGTCTGAACAAAAGCAATTGCTATGCATGTGCCTCCGGTAGGCCAATGGCCCAGGCCCCTTTCTGCTCGGGTGGCAGCAAGACAGGGAGGGCATGGAATGTATGATCACCCTCTATCAGGATAAGACTGCGTGAAATATTGGGAATTGTACTTCCCTAATGTTCCCTCCCTTGGAGAAGAAAGATTTAAACCCCCCCTACGTTTTTGGTCACGGTCGGCAATCACACGTCGTGTGTTAGCAGACAAGGTCTAAATCAGTTCAGAGATTTGGGTATATCAATATTGAAAATGTGACTGGAATAGACAAGGGAGGGAAATACTCAGCGCTGCAAGTTCCCCGAGTGGATCTGTGGTGGTACTGTGGAGGGAGAATACTGAGACCCACCCTACCTCCAGATTGGGGAGGCACATGTGCAATTGTGCAACTGGCAATCCCATTGACCTTGGCATTTGATAAGGAAAAGGTTGTCACAAAAAGGAGTCAGAGTAAAAGATCATTATTGGATACCTCTTTTGATGATCGTATATATCTGGACTCTATAGGAGTTCCTAAAGGGGTACCAGATGAGTTCAAGGCTCACAACCAGATTGCAGCAGGCTTTGAGTTGGCTTTCTTCTGGTGGGTAATGGTCAACAAGAATGTGGATTGGATAAACTATATTTTCTAATAATCAACAAAGGTTCATTAACTACACTAGGGATGCAGTCAAGGGTATAGCAGAGCAGCTTGATGCAACCAGCAGAATGGCTTGGGAGAACGGATTGGCCTTAGACATGATCCTAGCTGAAAAAGGGGGCGTGTGCGTGATGTTAAGGGGTAGTTGTTGTACCTTTATTCCAAATAACACAGCACCTGATGGTTCAATCACTCGAGCCCTGCACGGGTTGACTACCTTGGCAGAGGAGTTGGTTGAGAATTCAGGGGTAGACACTTCTCTCACTGGATGGCTGGAATCCTGGTTTGGGAAATGGAAAGGTGTAGTGGCCTCCATACTCACCTCCTTGATAGTGGTTGCTGGAATACTGATAGCTATAGGATGTTGCATCGTACCATGTGCACGGGGATTGACCCAGCAGCTGATTGAAACGGCCCTGACTAAACAAATGCCCCTAACCAGTAGTCAGCGACCGGAACTTTACCCATTGAACCATGAGGGGATGAGTCATTTTGAAGATATTTCCAAGACAGATGGGGTCTCAGGGATGCTGCTGACAAACTTGGAGGTGGCCTGTGCAGAAGGCAACAGTTATTAGCCTAAAGGAAAAGGGGGAATTGTGGAGAATATGTTTGTGAAAAATGTAAGTGTTCCTTCTGCAAGAAGCTTGTAAAAAAACACTTTGTAAAAAATATAAGGCTCAGTGCTGCAGAAACCACAATCAGAGGTCATAAGGCTCAGTGTGTACTATAGGGGACAAAATGTTGCTTTAGCAAACATGTACACAAACCACAAACAGATCATAAGGCTCAGAGTGGGGAAGAAGTGTTGATCTAGCAAGCACGTACACAGCTTGCAGCGAAGGGGGATGCATGCTAACAACAGAGTGATGTGGTAAAACAGCCAAGCTAACACCTGAACTTTGACACGTATATGGCCAAATAAGGCAAGAAACAAACAAGAGTAAGGGGCGACAGGCTGAGAGTAGTGGGAGAAGTAAACAGAGGAGGAGTGAAGTGAGTAGCTTATGGTAGGTTTGACGTTTGCGTGCTAAGCCAATAAGGTAAAAGAGGAGTACTGAGAGACTCAGCTGAACTATATAACTTGCGATGTAACATGTTGATTGGGGTGCCTACATGTCACTCATTCTTATAAGAATGTTTTAATAAATACCTGCTTCAGAATTTGACTCAGACTGAAATTATTGAAGAGTGAGAGCCATTTCTCACAAGGGGCAACTTTTTCACACAGAGGGTAGAATGAACTACCAGAGGAAGTGGTAGATGCAGGTAGAGTTTGGATATTTAAAAGACATTTGGATAGGTACATGAACAGGAAAGGTTTAGAGGGATATGGGTTAAATGTGGGGAAATGGGACTAGTTTAGTTTGGGAAACTTGGTCGACAACAACGAGTTGGACTGAAGGGTTTGTTTTCAAGTTGTATGACTCTTTGACTCCTTGAAGAACATACGGTGTGTTTGCTGCATTTGTGACTGATGCATGGTGCAGGTGAAACACTGACATACATCTGGACTAATGTCTGCTGACAACCATGTAAGCTGCCTAGCTCTGTGTCTGCACCATAAGGCAATCAGGGTAAGAATCATTGTGAGCCCTCAAGTTCCGGCTGAAGGGAGAAAACACAAAAAGGCAAGACAATGTAAGGCAGGGGTGATGTAAATGTCGATTTAGGCATAACGTGAGTGAGCACTAGGACTGCAAACAAGCAGCCTTGAGGTGCACTCTAGTCCAAACAATGAGCTGTGTCCCTGTCCTTGCTCATAAAGAGTCCTGGCAGCAACATCGCAATGAGAGATGTCAGTGTGCTCCAAATTGAAACATTGAAAAGCAAAACCATGCGATAAGTAGCAAATCTGAGAGTTAGGAGAAAAGTTCCAGCATTCATCAAACCCTGACAAATGTTTAGCACACTATAGCCAGCTTATAAGCGAGTAAGTAAACATCTTTAACCTTCTAAAACAGAAACAAACAAATCATTCAATCTTCACTGCAAATTCATTTAAATTCTATATTTAATTCTTCTACCCATGCATAATTCCCTATATTCCATATCAAATGTAATACATTGAATTTAAAATGATTCATTCATTCACTGCTGCTCCAAGCCATTGGCCAAATCAATAAATATATAATTCACATCAACTCATACATAATGCATTGAAACATTCTCAGTCATTTGAGTGTTCAATTCTATTGCCTATCACTAATTTGTAGATATTTAATAAGCAATGCCTAACAATGTAAAAATGATTTCTTTAATGAGACAATGGAAGTGCATTATAATGGGGACTTTGGAGTCCAAAAAGTGTAATCACATCAACAGTGGATTGTGCTATAGTTAGACCAAATAATTTTTAAAAATCTCTTTTTACTCCAATATTTAACAGGTAAAATTGAGATTTAAGTAGATATGTATCTCTTTATGCAACCCCTGTACTGTTAGCACATTGACAATCTTTCTACAGAATGTAGCCAGGGCCAACATCCATTGACCTAAAGGCCCAGAAGGCAGTTAAGAGATAACCGCATTGCAATGGGTCTGGAGTCAGGTAAAGACATTTGTGAACTGGATGGGCTTTCAACAATGGTTGTATGCTGACAATTAGACCAGTTTTATTTCTGGATTCTATATTGAATTCAAATTTTGGGATTTGACCCAAGTTCCCAGAATATTGGCTTGGGAATCTAAAGTACCAGTCCAGTGTTATTACCACTGTGCTGATGCCCCTACTCACAAACCATATTCTAAATATGCATTGTATATGTACGAGTTTCCTCTGCATTATCCAAACTGTTTCCCAAAACTTCAATTAAATATTAATTTTCAACAAACTATCCACTGGGTAATCAAATCTTTACAATGCACTATCACTGTTCTTTTAAGATGTGCTAAAGCAATTTTTATTCATTCATGGGATGTGGATGTTGCTGGTTAAGCTAGCATTTATTGTCCATTCATAATAGACTGTATAAAGTGGTTGGTGAGATTCTTCTTGCAACTATGCAGTCGACAAGAGGAACAGGATAAGTCATGAAGGAATAGGGCCTAGCACAGATCATTACAGGGGGCAATCTGCACTTAGGCTGGAGGCCATCTGGAGGGTGTTAAATGAGTAATTTACATCTGTACTCACTTTGAAGAAGGACGATGTGGATACAGAGTTCAGGAAGAAGGACTGCCAGGTTCTTGAGCAGTTTGGCCAAGGAACTGAGGAGGTATTGGATGTTTTAGCTGGCTTAATATTGGACAAATCCCCAGATCCAGGTGAGTTACATCCTAGGCTGCTCTGGCAAATGAGGGAAGAAAAATACAGGGGTTCTGACCTAAACCGTTAATTCCTTTCGGGCCACAGGAGAGATGCCAGAGAACTAGAGGACAGCTAATGCGGTTCCACTTTCCAAGAAGGGTAGTGGAGATAAACCAGGTATTTATAGACCGGTGAGACTCAGATCAGTGGTAGGGAAACTATTGGAGAAAATGCAGAAGGAGAAAATTAATCTCCATTCAGAGAGACAAGGTTTGATCATGATTTGGAGATGCCGGTGTTGGACTGGGGTGTACAAAGTTAAAAATCACATAACACCAAGTTATAGTCTAACAGGTTTAATTGGGAGCACATTAGCTTTCGGAACGACGCTCCTTCATCAGGTGATTGTGGAGGGCTCGATCGTAACACAGAATTTATAGCAAAAATTTGCAGTGTGATGTAACTGAAATTATACATTGAAAAATTGATTGACAGACAATCAGTTTTTCAATGTATAATTTCAGTTACATCACACTGCAAATTTTTGCTATAAATTCTGTGTTACGATCGAGCCCTCCACAATCACCTGATGAAGGAGCGTCGCTCCGAAAGCTAGTGTGCTCCCAATTAAACCTGTTGGACTATAACCTGGTGTTGTGTGATTTTTAACTAAGGTTTCATCAGGGATAGACAGCATGGCTTTGTCAGGGAGAGGTCATGCCTAACAAATTTGATAGCATTTTCCAAGGAGGTACCAGGTGTATAGATGAGATTAGTGCAATTGATGTAGGGATATATAGATTGCAGCAAAGTCTTGGACAAGGTCCTGGGTGGGAGACTGATAAAGAAGGTAGAATCATATGGGATCCAGGGTAACTTGACAAGTTGGTTTAGTGGTAGGAGACAGAGTGTGGTGGTAGAAGGTTGTTAGCTATTGGAGACCAGTGTCCAGTTGTATGCCATCGGGATCAGTACTGGGTCACTTATTGTTTATGGTATATGTACAGGACAGGTTAATAATGTGGTTAAGAAGGCATTTGAGACATTTGCCTTTATTTGTCGTAGCTTAGATTATATAAGCAGGGAGGTTATGTAAGAGTTGTACAGCACTTTGATTAGGCCATGGCTATAGTACTGAGAGCAGTTCTGGTCTCTGCGCTATAAGAAGGATGTGATTGCACTGTAAGAGGTGCAGAGGTGATCATTCCTCTCAAAGAGATAGGCAAATCATTAGTTAAAACAGCATACCAACACCATCCCAAAGATAATTAGAGATTGATAACAATTGAGCTTGTTTGATGATGCCCATATGCTGTGAATGAGAAAAGCAAAGGCAGGATATTCCAGATTTTTTTCCAGTAACAGTGAAGCAACAACAATCTAGACCCAAGTCAGGAACATGATTGATTTGGAATGGAACTTGCAGGTCTTTATCTTTGGATGTGCCTAATGCCATTGTTCTTCTTGGTTGTCAAGTTGATGGGTTTGGAAGTTGTTATCTAAGGAGCCTTGACAAATTGCTGAGTGCACTTTGTATATGGTACATACTACAGCCACTAATGTACTAATGGTGGAGGGACTGGATGTTTGTGAATGTGGTGCCATTCGAGGGTCTTGAGTATTCCATCACACTGCAGAAACTGTCAGAAACTGAATGTACCTCCAAAGATGTGTCAGGATCTCTTTGAGGTCCTGATACACTGACTCCATAGGAATTGTGCAGGATCATCAAGGTGAAGAAATGTCATGCCCGATGTTTACAGTGCTTACTGCCATATTCTGCTAAGTTTTCACTCACTAACACCAACAAAGTGAATAGTTTTAGGATAGTTACATAACTTTTTAGTTAGTTTTTAAATGGGTGTGAATGAGATAGTTGAACAGATTATATAAATTGACAGGGTGGTAGTGTGGCAAGATGGGTAGGAAGCTGAGTGAGAGGGTGGCAGAGTGATAAGTGGGTGAGGCTGTGTCAAGGGAGGTTCAGACCGTCATGGGGGTAGTCAGAGGGTTGGAGTGACAGGGGTAGAGTGGTGGAGGGTCAGGGAAGGGATTGGAGTATGGGCTGTGTCATTTGTGATCAAAGCTGTCAATGGGGAATCAGGGAGATGTTCAAAGGCAAGAATTTGAGGGTCTTGGGGTAAGTGGCCTCTGGTGGAATTCAGAGAGGTCTCTGTTTCATCCCAGGTAACTATCAAGGTAACTAGGGAGGATCTCTTTCAGGTATGTGACTTTAATTCAGAGTCATAGATATTTATGCAGGGTCCCAGGAGCTGGGGAATTGCCCAACAAAACTATAAACTTCCCAGGCAATTCCCATGGAACTGGGATGACCAAGAGATCCCAACACATTTTTGGAGGGACACCTGATTTCTGACCATTTCTGAAATGTGATGTAATAGTCCCCACTTGTCTGGATGGGTGCTGCTCTGACAACACTTAAACTTATCATCACAAAACCTGGCACCGGAGACCAGAAGATTTGGGTCTGACCAAGTCTTGTGCAGCTAATGTATTTTTGAATGTACCTCACATTAGAATTGCAACACCACTGAGTTGAAGGCCAATTTTACATTTGCCTTTTTGTTTTTCTTTGTAACTCTGTTCTAGTTTTCAGTGATTTCTGAATTTTAATCCTGAAATCACTTCACTCCTGTGTAGTTCCTAGTGTCATGACTTTAAGAAAATATCCTGATAGATTTTCCTTGGACCTTGGTGAATGATCTTGCAGTTCTCTATATTAAAATCCATCTGCCATAATTTTCCTCATATTACTCTGTCTATATCGCTTTTTAGCCTCCAGCTTCCATCCACAGCATTGACTCTATTTCATTACAGTACTTAGAATCACCCATAATCATCAAAAGTACAACTCGAGATCTGAATCCTAGATAGTGATGGTGGATAAATGGTGGAAAACAAAGCCTCCAGGTCATATTCTTTGGAATATCACAGTTAACACATCTCACTGGATTCATAGATTCATACAGTGTAGAAAAGGCCATTTGGCCCATCAGGTCTGCACTATTCACAGCATCAAGACTTCTACAAAGTCTGCAACCAATGAACAATGAAAGGACTGCTGATTACACACAGCAATCATTGGCGATACAAATTTGCAATTTGATGATACCATTATCTATGTGGGATCCTGTGGTGCAGTGGTAATATCCCAACCTCAGAGCTTGCAAGGCCCAGGTTTAAATCCCACCTGCTAACATATCTCAATTGGTTGATTTTTTAAAAACATTTTCAGGGGTCCTCCATTCCAACCCATGTGATTCAACATTCCCAGTATTTGAGGGGAGATGGGCAGGGTGCTGGGGAGTGTGATAGGGAAAGCTCAGCAAGCCAGGACAGATAGAGGGGAGAGATTTATTTATTTTACAGCACAGAAGAAGGATATTTGGCCCATCAAACCTGCACCAACTCTCCATGGAGCCATTCAGTCAGTCTTATTCCCCCATTCGATCCCTGTGGCCCCGAGTATTTATTTTCTCAAGTCCCCATCCAATTTCCTTTTGAAATCATTGATTGTTTCCCGATTTTCCACTCTTGTGGGTAGCTCTAAATCAAATAAGACTCCACGTTGCACTGTGTGACTCTGCCAAGTATGAGAGTAGGACCTTCTCTTTTCTGCCTGGTAGCAATAGGGTCGACAGGCAGGCTGACTGTGAGGGGCTGGAGAAAAGCAGGGAGCTTGGGCTCCTTGGAGACAGTCACAATTTATTGGAAAAGGGAATTTTGGAGATCTGGGGTTAGGAGGCAAGCGACATGCAACCTGGAGAGATAAAGGCTGGAGATCAAAGCTGGGGCAGAGCAGGAAGAAAGGAGCAAACGGAAGGTAAGGCTGGATACTGAGGCAGGATTTTGGGTAGGGAGAGAGAGAGAGAGAGGGAGAGGTAATTGGGTGGGAAGAAGTTGAAGGCTCTCTTGGGGTCCGAGGCAACATTCCTGATCCTTGTGGGCCAAAGAAGGGTCATAAAAGGTATTTACCTTCTTGAGCCAATTGCACTTTGTTTATTTGATTGAAGTGCTGCACCTCTTCACAACAGAATGCTTTCAATCTTCAACACAACACTGCTGTGAGAAAGAGAATGAATGAATGCATATGTGACAAATAGGAGGTGGGTGAATAATTGGAAATGCTAAACATCATCACCCCAAACTGCATTTCTATCACCAAAGACCTGACTCCAGGATGGTGTGTTGCTTCCCTGGTGCCAGGGTCAGGCACATCTCTGTGTGGCTGCAGGGTATCCTCAAAGGGGAGGGTGATGAGTTAGAGGTTGTGGTACATGTTGGTACCAATGATATGGGCAAAGTAAGGAATGAGGTCTTGCATCAAGAATTCAAGGAGCTAGACAGTAGATTAAAAAGCAGGACCTCAATGGTTGTTATCTCTGGATTACTCCCAGTGCCACTTGCCAGGAAGTTTAGAAATAGGAAAATAGGACAGATGAATGCATGGCTCAAGAGTTGGAGCAAAAGAGAGGGTTTGAGATTCCTGGATCACTGGAACCATCTTTGGGGAAGGTGGAGCATGCACAAATAGGATGTTCTGCACCTGAACCACATTGGGAACAACATCCTCGGAGGAAGGTTTGCTAGTGCTGATGGGAGGTGTTTAAACTAGTCTGTCAGGGGTAAGGGAGACAGAATAGTGATGGAACAGAGACTCATCTTGCTACAGCAAAGAAATCAAGTCACAGTGAGTTCACCATGTTGAGTGTCAACAGAGTAAGGCAAGGCTGGATAGGGTTTACTTTAAGTGCTAGGAGTGTAATAGGTAAGACTGATGGGTTAATGACTTGGGTGACACATGGAAGTAAGATATTGTTGCCATCACAGAAACATAGTTGAGGGAAGGGCTGGACTGGTAACTCAACATTCCAATGTATAGGATATTTAGGCGAGACAGAGGAGGGTGTAAAACGAGTGGTGGTGTAGCACTATTAATTGAGGAGTCAATTACTGCAATAAGGAGAGGTGATACCGTGGAAGGGTCCTCAAATGAGGCTTTGTGGCTAGAACTTAGAAATGTTAAGAAGGCACCTATTTTACTGGGAGTGTATTATAGGCCCCCAAAGAGTCAGCAGGAAATAGAGGAGCAAATAAGCAGACGGTTCACAGAGGTGTGTAAGGGTAATAATCGGATAATTATATAAGGGGATTTCAACTTTCCCAATATAAATTAGAATAGTCATGGTGTTAAGGGTAAAGGGAGTGGATTTCTTGAAATGTATCCAGGGGAGTTTTTAGTATCAGTACGTAGAGCACAACACGGCATGGTTCAAGATTTTTCTGGATAAGGGAAAAAAATTACCTGGAAAAGAATACTTTGGATTGGGGGAAGTCAGATTTTATAAAAATAAAGCAAGATCTGGCCCTGTAGACTGGAAACAGATTCTTGTGGATAAGTCTACAGCAGAGCAATAAATGGGGCATTCAAAAAGGAGCTGGGAAAAGTACAGGACCAACATGTACCCTTTAGAGGGAAATATAGGAACAAAACGTTCAGAGACCCGTTGATGCCTCAGACAATTCAGGACTGGATAAAAACGAAGAGTAGGGCTTTTAGCAAGACCAAAGGGAAGAATTCAGCTGCAGCCCTATGGAAATACAGGAAGGACAAGAGGGAACTTCAGAAAACAATGAGAAGTGCATCCATGGGGCCTGATAAAGGACTTGTGAACAGGATTAGAGGGAATCCCAAGATATATTATAGATATATTAAAGGGGAGAGGTTAACTAGGGAAAGTGTAGGGCCCAAGGTGGCAACCTCTGAAGCCCCAGGATATTGGGAGGGTTTTGAATGAATATTTCTCTTTGGTCTTCACTCTGGAAAAGGAGAACATAGGGATGGGAATTCAGGAAAAAGGACTGTGAGGAACTTGCACAGTTTGACATAGGAAATGGGGATGTATTGGAGGCTCTGTCAGGCTTAAAAACAGACAAATCCTTTTGTCCAGATGAATTGCATCCAGGCTGCTGTGGGAGGTGAGGCAGGAAATTAAAGAGTCTCTGATACAAATTTTTAATTTCTCCCTGGCTACAGGGGAAGTGCCAGAGGACTGGAGAACAGCAATTATAATCCCACTTTTTAAGAAGGGTGATGGAGATGAACTAGAAAATTACAGACTAGTGAATCTTACATCAATAGTAGGGAAACTATTGGAGAAAGTTCTGAAGGAGAGAATTAATGTCCACTTGGAAAGGCATGGATAAATTAGGGATAGTCAGTATGACTTTGTCAGAGGGTGGTCATGTCTAACGAGTTGAGTTGAATTCTTTTTGAAAATGTGATCAAGTATGTGAATGAGGGAAGTTCAACTGATGAGTTTATACGGATCTTAGCAAAGCTTTTGGCAAGGACCCACATGGAAGACTGATTGAAAAAGTTAAAGCACATGGAATTAAGGGAAGCTTGGTGAGATGGATCAGAAACCGGCTTAGTAATAGGACACAAAGGGTAGTGGTAGAAGGCTGTGCGAGTAGAGGCTGAAGTCCAGTGATGTACCACAAGGATCAGTACTAGGATCCTTATTATTTGTTTTATGCCTATATACACACATAAATAATAAAGATGAAAATATGGGGGAATGTTAAGTAAATTTACAGGTGACACCTAGATTGGTAGAGTGGTTAATATAAAGGAAGATTGTTGTCAGTTACAGGAAAACATAGATGGGTTGGTCAGATGGTATTTAACCCCGATAAATGCGAAGTGATGCACTTTGGAAGAAGAAACAAGATGAGAGAGTACTTAATGAATGGCAGGGAACTGGTTGGCTTAGAGGAATAGAGGGATCTTCAGGCAATCATTCACAGATCCCTGAAGTCAGCAGAGCATGTGAATAGGATAGTTGAGAAGGCATATGGGATACTTGCTTTCATCAGTCATGGCGTCAAGCCTAATAGCAAAGAGGTAATGTTGGTGTAGTACAGAGCATTGGTTGGGCCATATATGGCATACTGTGTGCAGGTCTGGTCACCTCACTACAGGAAGGATGTGATAGCACTGGAAGGGGTACAGAGGAGGTTCGCAGGATGTTGCCTGGCATGGAGAAATTGAGCTATAAGAAGAGACAAGAAAGGCTTGGATATTTGAGGGGGACATGATTGAGGTACAGACAGGGTGAATACAGAGCAACTCTTACCCTTTGGTTGAAGGACCAACTACAAGAGGGAATAGTTTGGGGGTAAAAGGCAGGAGATTCAGAGGGGACCCAGGAAAAACATTTTGTTCAGTGAGTGGTGGGAACCTGGAATGCAGTGTCTGGGAAGATAGTGGAAGCTGGAAACCTTACAACTTAAAAAAAAATTTGGATGAACATTTGGAATATCATAACATTCCAGGATATAGGAAAGTGCAGGAACTTGGGATTAGCACACATTTAGTGGTAAAAATCAACTACGCGAAAGTGAGGACTGCAGATGCTGGAGATTAGAGTCGAGTGTGGCGCTGGAAAAGCACAGCAGGCCAGGCAGCATCTGAGGGGCAGGAAAATCAAGGAAAATCCCAGCTTCCAGCCTCATTTCTGATGAAGGGTTTTTGCCAGAAATGTCAATTTTCTTCAGATATGCCTGACCTGCTGTGCTTTTCCAGCACCATACTCGACAATTTTACTGATAGTTATGTCAGTGCAGACTTGATGGGCTGAAGGGTCTTTTCTGTGCTGTATGAATCTATGCATCTATAAATTGTCTTTAGCTCATCATGGGAGGAATAGCATTATGCCAATGATTCCATGATATACCTTTGAGATTCCCTGTTGATCCTTTGATCAATGCATACTTGTATATGTGCTCAGCCCCCTCTGACTCTATTGATGGATTCCAGTAACTTTTTCACCATTGATATTAAGCTGACAGGTCTGTAGTTTACTGGTTTCTTCTTTTCTCCATTCCTAAATAATGGAGAGTTGATTTCTCTCTGTTGCTTTAATCAAGTTCCTTTCATGTGTAAGTCCTTCACAAAAAGAGCAGCCTGCAATTTACAATAACTTCAAAGAGGCTGCGCAATTTCTACAATACAATCCTCCCCTTATGGAATCTCAGCATCACTTACTGTCAAAACCCCTGCTGAAAGTTTTCAGCCTTTTTTGTTTATTAGCAGGTATTCACAGCAAGACAATAGGTACCTAAGATGCACAGGTACTCCAAGTAATCACAGGTATTTGGAATAATGCAGAGCCGATCTTCTGAAAGACAGCTTCTCTATTTTTATGCATGTGTAAAAATGTTAAACTGAGCTTCCAAGAAATAGATATTTGCACCATGAGCTGGAAACTTGGCCTCAGCATCAAATAATATAGAGCTTCTATATGTATATACACACACACACATATATATATAAGAAGTCATCAGCTTGAAACATGAACTATGGGCTCAATTTTTGTCACAACTCATGGCAGGGAAGGCTATGAAGTGGAGTTATTCAGTTCCTAACTACTTATCTACTGGTAAGTGGAGGAAGCATTCAGTAGGGCACCAATGGAAGTGTGAGATGATATCGCACTTCCACTGGCACGGTGGCTCAGTGGTTCGATTCTCACCTTGGGCGACTGTCTATGTGGAGTTTGCACAGTCTCCCCATGTCTGCCTGGGTTTCCTTCGGGTGCTCCAGTTTCCTCCCACAATCCAAAGATGTGCAGGTCAGGTGAATTGGCCATGCTAAATTGCCCATAGTCTTAAGTACATTAGTCAGGAGTAAATGTAGGGGAATGGGTCTGGGTGGGTTACTCTTTGGAGGGTCGGTGTGGACTTCTTGGGCCTGTTTCCATACTGTAGAGAATCTAATCTAATCATGGAAGTTCTAATGCCATTTTGAAAGTGCTGCCTCTTCCAATAGACTACAGCAGCCAGGAAGTCTGAGAAGGATACCAGCACAGAGGAAACCTCCAGCAGTCTAAAGGCAAAGTCTTAGGTGATCCCCACGATTCATTGATGCTTCCCTGCAGACTGTGCTGTAGCTGAGACTGGCAGAAGATCCTTTTTCCCCAGAACAGGAGGAGACTGGCCCATGAGAGCAGGCAAGCCTAGATTGACACCAATAGCAGTTTATACTCCCCCACAACAACTACCACCCAAGGAAGACCATAAACTCCATTCAGCTGAAAGAAGCTGATCTACAGCCTGTAGATCCTCTCGGGGGGGGTTAACCTCTTCGTTGCAAAGGAAACTGGTAATGTCCCTTTCTGTGCCTATCTCCAGCATGTTCCACACAAAGCTTGCACTCCCGTTGGGCAAACATGAATAAAACATATAAGCCCCCTCAGGGTAGATAGGAGAGGATGTTAGCTGCTTATGGGAGACTCTAGAATTAGCAAACCCTCCTTAAAATTACAGGATATCCAACGGTATGTCACAAACAATGAAGTATTTTTTGATGTGTAGTCGCTATTGTAATGTAGGAAAAGTAGCAGCCATCTTGCACACAGTAAACTCCCCACAAACAGTAATAATGACCAGATAATTACTGTTTGTGATTTTAATTGAAGGATAAGTATTAGCCAAGACACCAAGCAAGGGTAATCTCCATACTTTTCTTTAAAGTATTCTTTTTTACATCCATCTGAGCAGGCTGACAGTCCTGAGGTTTAATATGGCAAAAGTGAGGACTGCAGATGCTGGAGATCACATTCTAGATTAGAGTGGTGCTGGAAAAGCACAGCAGGTCAGGCAGCATCCGAGGAGCAGGGAAATCGACGTTTCGGGCAAAAACCCTTCATCAGGGCTTAATGTCTCTTGCTAAAGACAGAACCTCTAGACAGTACAGATCTCTGTAAGAACCACACTAGAGTGTTAGCCTGTACTCATTTCCTAGAGTGGGATTTGAATTCACAACCTTCTGAATTAGAAGTAATTCTGCTAAACTGATCTATGGATGACGTAGCAATCTCTCCTCAAAGTGACCTTTAATGCAGACACACTTCCTGTGGGTACTCAACAAGCTGCTTTTATCTGGATGATCCCTAAGGCACAGCATCCACATTCAGCTGAACAGAGTCCGGAGTACACCATGTCCTGCAATACGGCCTCACCACAGCTACCATGTCTCCTCATGGGTAAACCTACCCTTTTCCAAAGCAATGAAGTCTGAATTTGCATTGACAGAGGAATCAGGTGATAGTTTGCGGGCTACCCTTCTTGTTGTTGTTGCATCATTATTGAAGGACCTGTAGGAGATGTAAGACATTGATTAGAACTGACAAGTGGAAAAGATTTAAAGTCTGCATTATGCATCTCTTGACATTCCAGTTAGTGGTGCCAGCAATTTCAAATGAGCAAACACTATGTGTCAGGTGACATTGTCATATTTAGTTTTATCACCTAGATCTAAGGGAGACGGCATCTCCACATCATCTACTGTTACAGCTTTGATGGGAGGAATATACTGGAAATCAAGCCTCTCTACACCATAAGCTGTGCCACAAGTTTAAATATCTTACTTTGTCACCAAAATACTGTAGTCAGTTTGTTTCTATTCATTACTGACATCTACAACAAAAGGGACTTTCACCAGGTTTCTTCAATTAACTCAGGGCTAACTGGCTTATTCAAAACAAACTTAAGATTTAAACAAGTGGCAAAATTAGTAATTAGGAAAGGTACTATGCAGACCTAAACTTTAACTTCCTTAATCCACAAACACACACACACACACATGCACACACACGTATACACACACACGCGTGCAAATACACACACACACACACACGTATACACACACGCGCACGCGCACACACACACATACACACACACACACACTCTTTTTTATGGGTTTGAAAAATTAAGGAAAAAAACCATCTGTTTGGATCAAGAGTGCAAGCTAAAAAGAGAGAATGAGTTGATTTCTCACAGTTCCATTGGTTTCCTGTCAATAAGATCAAGCTGCTGTCAGTCACAGAGCAAGGGAACATCTTCTGATCAGACGTCAGATTTAGATGGGAAACAGTAACAAAGTCCTGAGCTGCTCTAAACTACTTAATTGAGAGAGACCAATGTTTTAGTTGCAAAAACAACAATTGCTGGAAAAGCTCAGCAGGTCTGACAACATCTATGAAGAGAAATCAGAGTTAATGTTTTAAGTGACCCTTCCTCATAGCTGGGTAACATTGTAGTTGCTTTTGCTTTAAGACTATTTCTCTTAGTGACTGAGAGGGAGATGTTTTCCTTCCTGCCAGATGTCTTCCAAATGACACTTTTCAGGACAGACAGAGTTTGCTACTTCCAGCTTGAAGGCACTTTTCCAACTGACCAAAGCCAGTTTACTGACAGTCACAGGAATTGCAGTTTAGAGGGTGTTGCCAGGCAACCTTCAGTACACACTGGAATATGTGGCCAACTGAAGAGTCACTGCAGGGCTCAGGAGTTCAGTGATCACTCACTGTTCAGCATCTCTCTTCAATCCTCATTTAAGCAGCACATTCATATAGCGCACACCATCCAAATGGAACCTGATCTCATGAGGTGAAAATACATTGTAGCCTAATTATTAACTTGTGAATTATCAGCTCTACAACAGTCAATGGAGCGAAGGACATTCACTCAACACTTCATCTTTCCTCTTGACAATGTCAGAGCATGACAAAGACTGAAAACTATCCTCACAAACAAGACAAAGGGTGATAATGAGCTCTCTTAAGAACTCCATTATTGTAAAATCATATGGAGTGTGCGCTGCTTTAGGACTTGGCTAGGTGCAAGACTAACCTTTGATGTCATATCTGACATTCCCTCTAATCTTTCCTGCCTCTGAGCTCCATGTGTGACAGCAGCTTCTGGAACAGGAAGTCAATGTATCTGCACACCAGTTGGCGTGCATTGACCTGGCGACTGGCTGCGCAGCCAAGCAGCTTTGAGGAAACTTTGGACACAACCTGAAACTTTATGAGGTGAAGCATCTTATTCATAGGTCTATGTGCTTTCTCTACTGTTCTTACAGGCTTCCTGATAGCAAAACAACCAGGACACAGATTAATTCTACTAGTTTACTTGTGCTCCGGCTGCTTCTTTGACAGACCCTATGAAAACAGGTTGTTATACAGCCTGCACAGAGAGAAGGAGCAGGACAGGAGCCACAATGTCAAAGGAGAGTTCTGGAGTAAAACGCAATCTACAAACGTCTATGCAGTTGACTCCAAACAAGTGACAGCCAACATAGAAGACACCTCAGAATGTCCAAGCCATTGTCTCATACCTATGTCAGCTGCTGGTCAGGACCTGCAACACAAAGGCAAGGTGGCAATCCCATCCATCCTAAAAGTGACATCCATAGGGTGAATAACCAAGGTCTTTTCCCCAAGGTAGCGGAATCCACAACTAGAGGGCATTGGTTTAAGGTGAGAGGAGAAAGATTTAAAAGGGACCTAAGGGCCAAAGTTTTCATGCAGAGGGTGATGTGTGTATGGAATGAACTGCCAAAGGAAGTGGTGGATGAGGTACAATTACAGCATTGAAATGGCATCTGAAAAGATATATGAATAGATGCTTTTTAAATGTTGTAATTGTACCAGCTTCCACCACTTCATCTGACAGCTCATTTCACACACGTACCACCCTCTGTGTGAAAAGGTTGCTCCTTATGTCTCTTTTATATCTTTCCCCTCTCACCCTAAATTTATGCCCTCTAGTTCTGGACTCCCCCACCCAGGGAAAAGACCTTGTCTATTTATCCTATCCATGCCCTTCATGATTTTATAAATCTATATAAGGTCACCCCTCAGCCTCTGACGTTCCAAGGAAAACAACCCCAACGTATTCAACCTCTCCCTATAGCTGAAATCCTCCAACCCTGGCAACATCCTTGCAAATCTTATCTGAACCCTTTCAAGTTTCACAACATCCTTCCAATAGGAAGAAGACCAGAATTGTATGTAATATTCCAAAGTGGTCTAACCACAGTCCTGTACAGTTGCAACATGACCTCCCAACTCCTATACTCAGTGCTCTGTCAAAGAAAGGAAAGCACACCAAACACCTTCTTCATTGTCCTATCTACCCACAACTCTACTTTCAAGGAGCTATGAACCTGCATAGAGTATTGCTAGTGGCCCACACAGTTTTGCTGTGTAAACTGTCACAGCCCAACAGTGGCACATACTGACCATTCATTGCCAGTACCCAGACGGAGCAGCCTGGCAGTATTATTATTGGACTGTTAATCCAGAGAGCTGGACGATGTTACTTAGATTAGATTACTTACAGTGTGGAAACAGGCCCTTCGGCCCAACAAGTCCACACCGACCCGCCGAAGCGCAACCCACCCATACCCCTACATTTACCCCTTTACCTATCATTACAGGCAATTTAACATGGCCAATTCACCTGGCCTGCACATCTTTGGACTGTGGGAGGAAACCGGAGCACCCGGAGGAAACTCACGCAGACACGGGAAGAATGTACAAACTCTACACAGTCAGTCGCCTGAGGCGGGAATTGAACCCGGGTCTCTGGCGCTGTGAGGCAGCAGTGCTAACCACTGTGCCACCGTGCCTCCCACTATGTTCTGGAGACCTGGGTTCAAATCCCGCCCTGTCTGGAATTAAGAGTTTAATGATGTTGGTGAAACCGTTGGCAGTTGTCGGGGGGAAACCCTCTGGCTCAGTTAGGAAATCTGCCATCTTCGCCTGGTCTAACCTAAAAATGCGACTCCACAGTGATGGGGTTAACTCTGAATTGCCCTCTGGGCAGTAAATGCTGGACTCGCCAGTGAAGCCCATATCCCATGAACAAACTTTGATAAAAAATCTCAATGGAGGGAGTCCATGGGAGACAAGAGGAGGCCATTCTGTCTGCCCATCCGGGTCTACCAATCAGTAAGGTAGCTGGGGGAAGGGGACGGGGGTGGGGGGGGGGGCGGTGGGTGGTGATTTCCAAAGAAATGTGTCCTCACCTCAGTGCAGAATGCTACCCTGAGACCCGGACGTTCTAGAATGGGGCTGATGAGGTGAGGGGAGGAGGTGGGAGAACATGTCCTCGCTGTCGTCATGGCTGTTCTCTCGAGTTTTAAGTGGACTCCCGTGTGCGATCGCAGCTCTGACCCTTCAGCGAGGCATACCCCCGTCAAATAGCCAGCCGCCAATCACCATCTACGCATTTTTGTTGTAATTCAGTCATATCTGTGGCATTTCACAGCATCAACTTATATGTGCATCAAAGCAGTCTCTGGAGCTCTGTTCGTAACAGCTCACCAATTCACCTCTTTCCCCTTTGATGCAAGGCATTCGGTTACACTGCTATCATTGGTTTTCCACAGCATCAGGATATAATTGAGCTATCACACTCCCAAATATTAAATGTTTCTTTTTAAATGTAATAAATTAGTGATGTTTTTTATTGTGCAGGTGCAAGCTTAAAGTTGGACTGGAGTAGGAAAGAGCTTATGATCCCCACAAAGTCTGTCTTTGATGAAGAATTGATGAAGGTATGAAGGGTTATAGATTTAAATTATGTGTAACAGCTTAGCCATTGCAGATGTTATTAGACACTACTGAACATCTCTGAGGTTAGTATGTCTCATGGTTCTCTCTTGACACCTGTCTCTAATGCAGCTGTACCTTACTTAGGTTAAGCATCAGTATAGCCACTGCAGAGTAAGTTGGCAATACGGCATATTCAGACTGACATTAGAGGTATAGACCAGGCCAGATCCCCTCAAAATATTTTAAGGTAGCCCAGACCCTAAGTTTTTTTTTATTTTAAAGGCAGATGTACAGTGGATATTCCAGGAGTGATGCAGCTGGTTAAATCACTCAGATCAAAACAAAACTGAATATATTTAAACATTACGGATGAAACACAAGCAAAAGAAAACAGAATTTAGAATAACTCAGTTTACTTGAAAACCAAACCAACTCTATCGAAACTTAGCGAAGCTGTTCCATCCCTGCAATATCCCATAAACACACCCCTTGGCAAAAGAGAAACTCAAACACAGATTCTTACTGGCGGGAGAGTTTTCAGAGAGATAGTTCAGGCAAGATCTCTGTTGAAGCATGGAACCT
The DNA here is from genome assembly GCF_004010195.1 of Chiloscyllium plagiosum. Lineage (NCBI taxonomy): Eukaryota > Metazoa > Chordata > Chondrichthyes > Orectolobiformes > Hemiscylliidae > Chiloscyllium > Chiloscyllium plagiosum. The sequence goes on along the minus strand of NC_057711.1, from coordinate 143,141,745 downwards.
TTGTTCACTGCAACTACTTCTCTAGGTCCCCAGCAGTTTTCGACTGTTTGCTAAAACAAACCAAACTAGAGAAAACCTGAATTGGGAGAACTGACCACTCCTCTTTCATTGTACAACTGTTTATAAAACAAATCCTCTGATTGTTGACATGGGCAGGTTCTGTCAGCCATTTTGGCACCACTGCCTTTGCAAGCCCTCTTGAAAAAAAAACAAGGACAACATAACCTTGTTAAAGGGCATCATCACATTAGGAAGCACTTCCACAGCCAGACAGTGATTTATGTCTGGACTGATATGACTGTAGCCAGGACAGTGTGGGCAAAAAAACCATGGAGTTATGCAAGGATCAGTTGGAAGTTTTAATGAAAGGAACTGAAGATCTCAATGAAACATATCTTAACTAACCCCATATTACTGTGAACTATACTACAGCAGCAGGGTAATAGATTGAGAAGATAGCTCAGAACTGTAATAGCATTTAGAAAAGGACAAATAGGGTACACATCCCTTTCAAAGCTATAGAACCCATCATCATATATCCAAACTCTTTTCAATAGCAGTAAACAACGAGTCTCATTATCAATGAGGTGCATCAGGATTGAAAATAATAGTTTGTAATATTCTGAATTGCAATTGATGCTTAATAACTGCTATTCATATCACTCGGCCAGCAAACAGTTAACAGGATATTCCTCAATGGGCAAACAAATAGGAGAGGGAAAGTTGTTTCCTTCAGAGTACTAAGTAGCACTCAATTCTTAATAGCAAACCCCTTCAGAAGCCATTACTTAATAGAGTACAAACCTGTTCTCTTTTTTTTCCATAAGATCCTACTGATCGCATTGGGGATGTGTCTGCAACAAGTAAATAAGTGTTGGTAATAAAGTTGACATGGCTTTATTATCTCTTTGTTGGCGATTAGGTAAATCTTTCATTGTTTGCCTCATTGGGTGTGTACAATGTGTAGGAATAATCCAAGTCAGGTATGGACTGCAAATTGTGATGATAATTCATAATGAGTAATTGTTGTTCAGGGACTTGGGTCCCAAAGTAGAGGAAAGGTGAATTTTGGTTTCAGTTCTGTGAAGGTCAAACAGTCATTTTCAACAAAAAGTTTAAAATATCCATTACAATAAGTGACTTTAACCAAATGACCAACAAGTGGTTTTAACTAAATGACCAGGGGAAATATTTGCTCGGGTGTTTATTGTCTGAAGTTTTATGATGCAAAGAGAGAGATGTGGTATAGGCAGGGAGTGGGGGGGTGTCGCAGAAGCAAATTATTTCAGAAAGAAGAGGGCATTGCCAGCAGAAGTGCTGTAAGTTACAGTTCCTTGGGAGAAAATGCTGTGAAGCTTAAAAATCAGTCGGATGAGTTATCAGAGATGAAGTCATCCTCCAAGGCTTTTAAAGACATGAGTTTCGGGAACACACATTAAGTAATTGTAAACTTAGCTAGCTGTTTGTTTTCAGGTCTCAGGGAATGGCATTAACAGAATTCCGCAACATCGAGTAAATGTGCAACAATTTTCTGAGAGGATATCAATGATAACTGAGCCGGAAGCTTCAGTATGGAGGTAAGGATAATTCTTCACTGGTTTGAGGTTTGAACGCCTATAAGAGTATCACTGTGGTAAAAAGGATGAACCTTTTGTTTTGATGTTGTAATGATGACAGTTTAATACAGTGGTATATAGTTTGTAGGGTTTGTTGTCATTTGTGCAGTATATTCTTATGTTAAGTTTATTGGCTGCCTCTTGTGAATATGTTCAGTGACTCACCTCCATGATTCATAAAACATAAAATTTATTGTCTATCAAGTGAGGTTTCACTCTGCAATTTAACTACCAACTGTGATCATGACAATATTGAGCAAGTAGAAAGCATATGTTTACTTTCTAGTAAACTAAATAGTAGCTAAATATAGAACCTTTTAAAAATTATTACTTCTATCAGTTGTCACAAGCCTATCATTAGACACGTTGGACTCCCACAACAATTGGTTACTGAGCAAAGTCATTCCCACTTGCCTTCTGAGCATGAGTTGTGCTGAGAATGGTGATCCCTTCTCCATTGGTGTTGGACAAAAATGCAGCAATGCAATGTGAACATCTTGCTTAATGATCATCGATTTGGTAATATGTGCCAGTTATTCTGCTGGACCATTTGAGAGTAGATAGTGGGTGATGAATAGTCATGAGTCACTCCCTACTTAGTGCACATGTCTTGATATGGTGTGCCTGCATACTGCGGTCCATTGTCAGGCACCATTCATTGCAGGATAACAAATAAACCAAATATTGCATTAATTGTATCAGCTGCGGTAACACCTACTGATTTGCCAAGTCATCAAACAATTGGAAATTTGGAGAAATAATGCATCACAAGGATGTGCCTTGTGAATAAGTCTATGGCTATTTTCGTCCAGGGACTGGATGGAACATCTTGTGCATATAGAGGCTCCAACTGTTGATGGGGTTGATATTTTTACAAATTACTGAATAATTTGCTTTATTGCTGGCTAGTGCACAGGTTCATGTGCTAGCTTTTGTGCACATTCAGTACCCACGCATTTCTGCTATCACATGGATATGATAGCATAAGCAAGGTACAATTACCTGATATGGTAATACTAATGTTATCCCTCATAGCATGTGAAATTAGGCATGTATAATGTGATTGCAATGTGATTGATTGTGATTGCACTGGAAGGGATGCAAAGGAGATTCACCAGGATGTTGCCTGGAATGGGACATTTCAGCTATGAAGTGAAGCTGGATAAGCTCAGGCTGTTTTTTTTCTGGAGCAGAGAAGGTTGAGGGGAGACTTGATAGATGTGTATAAGGTTATGAAGAGCATCTCAATAGAAAATAGCTGTTCCCTTAGTTGAAAGGTCAATAACTAGGAGGCTTAATTTTAAAATGAAAGGCAGGTTTAGATTTGAAGAAAAACCTTTTCACCCAGAGCGTGGTGGGAGTCTGGAATGCACAGCCTGGAAGGATAGTTGAGGCAGGAAACCTCACAACCTTTTAAAAGTAATTCAGTGAATGCTTGAAGTGTCATAAAATCCAAGGTGATAAGCATACTGTGGGAAAGTGGGACTAGTGTAGGTAGTGGTATATTTTTGGTGTTGTAGACTTGATGGTTTAAAGGGGCTTTTCTGTTTTGTATGATTCAATGATTCTATGGTACTAAAAGACCCAACAAATGCCAATTGCAGCTGGTTCATATATATAGATATTATTTTCACAGGTACAAAGGTGTCCAGGCTAGTATTAAACTATTTGGTTACAGCGAAGAAGCATACTTCTATTAACAAGTAATTCTTCAATTTATCTAGGTTAACATGGAGTGCAAGTCTTTTATTCCATCATGTCACATGCTATGATGCAATGATGATATCATCAGCATGTATCTTAAAGATATGGTGACTGTGGAACCTAACACACCTAACTGTCCTTCCGCTTTCTGTCACTATAAATCCAGTGTTCCCTACACTGCACAGCACCCTGCTATATAATGTGCTGTGTGTTCTATCCAAATACACTGGATCACATGTCTCCAGATTGAATGTTCCTCCTCTTCTCCATGCTCCTGCTGCTTAGTTTTTCACCTGATTACATTGTGGTAAAGACAACTCCACACTAATGGCAATGTTGTACTCTAAGCCACATACTTTTATGTTATTTATTCATAGGGTGTGGTCATTTTACCACAAGTCTTAATACTCTCGCCAATGAGTACTACCAGATGCTCTAGTATGGTCCAGCCAGTGACATTATTGTTCAAGGATGCCAAATAAACGTTCTTTATTGTTTCTTGCAGAGCATAACAGTTAAGCACTGGTTCAAGTCTGGAATCATGAACCAAGTCATCAATGGATCAAAACAAAATACTACAGATGCCGAAAATCTAAATTAAAATAAGATCATGCTGGAAATATGAATCAGCTCTGACACTTACTCTATTTATTCCTCTCCAGCTGCTGTATTTTCTGAACTATATCTGTTCTGCGAGAGGATCACCCTTCTGACCCAATCACCACCTTTCGATTTGCTGTGCTGGTACAGATACAAGGGGCACAGAGACTTCTGATGGCTGAATAAATTGTAGCTGCTACCAACAGAATATTCAATTGCCTGCATGATATGCTGGGCAAAAGTGAGGACTGCAGATGCTGGAAACCAGAATTTAGATCCGAGTGGTGCTGGAAAAACACAGCAGGTCAGGCAGCATTGGGGAGCAGTAAAATCGATGTTTCTGGCAAAAGCCTTTCATCAGGAATACAGGCAGGAAGCCTCCAGGGTGGAGAGATAAATGGAGGAGGGGGGAGAGAAGGTAGCAAAGAGTACAATAGGTGAATGGAGGTGGGGTTGGAGGTGATAGGTCAGAGGGGAGAGTGGAGCGGATAATGCAAGGGAGATTGGCAGGTAGGACAGGTCATGAGGACAGTGCTGAGCTGGAAGGTCAAAAGAATGTCTTGCAGACACTGTGATATCCTTGACTCTGGAACCAGGAAGAAAACATACCATCTTGGAATCATGTCCACACCTATCAAATCTCCTCCCACTATTGCCTTTCCAACCCATGAATGCAGCTGATTCACTGGTGGTGCCATAAGCTAGGCCCTTGTTACATTCCTCTGTTTTCCATCAAGGTTTTCATAATAAACTTGTCTACCACCTTTGGGAAATCCCAGTCCAGTAAGTTTACAGGTTCCCTTTGATCCACAGCACATGCAACTCCTTCAAAGAACTCTGATGAACTGGTCAAACATGATTTCCCTTTCACAAACCATGCTGACATTGTCCTGTTATTTTGAGTTTTCCTGAGTGCCCATCTAAAATCTCCTTCATGATCAATTGTAATGGCTTCCCCATGACAGACAACAAGCTAACCAGCCTATATTTTCATAAAACCAAAGTACTGCTGGCGATCTGAAATTAAAACGGAAAATGCTGGAGAAATTCTGCAGCATCTATGGAGAGAGAAATGTAGTTAATTCTTTTAACTCTAGCATGACTTCTTCAGAACTGAAAGAGACTGAAAAATTATAGTTTTTATCCTGATGATATGGGGTAGGAGGAGCAAATAGAACAGATGCTTAATGTCCCCAGAGTATAAGACAGTATTAATGTAGTAGAGGAGTTATATAGATGAAAAATAGATATTAATTGTAGAAAGTAGAAATGTTTTTGCTGACAGCAAACCCATACAGTCAAGAGATGGCAGGGGTAGAAGGAAGGGGGTGTGTCTGGGATTCTATGCCTTTCTTTCTACACTGGGCAATCACCTGACCTGCCACTCAATTTTGTGCAATTATATGCTTTTCTCTCAAGCTTGTTGCTTTCCTCAACTTCTTTAGTTAACCATGGATAATGTGTTCTCCCATTTTTGTGTTTTCATTGCTGGTGTTTGAAAAATTGGGAGTCAAGGTGGGATGAGGATCTCTATGCATTTCACATGTTCAATAAAATCACTGGCACATATACCCACAGGGTCGTAGTTAAATTTAGATTAGATTCCCAACAGAGTGGAAACAGTCCCTTTGGCCCAACAAGTCCACACCGACCCTCCGAAGAGCAACCCACCCAGACCCATTTCCCTCTGACTAATGCACCTAACACTATGTTCTATTTAGCATGGTCAATTCACCTGAGCTGCACATCTTTGGACTGTGGGAGGAAACCCATGCAGACATAGGAAGAATGTGCAAACTCCACACAGGCAGTCACCTGAGGCAGGAATTGAACCTGGGACCCTTTTGCTGCAAGGCCAATAGTGCTAACCACTGAGCCACTGTGCCAACTCATATTTAGCAATTTTGCAAATTTAGTTTAAATGAGAAGCAGAACGTTATTTGATTGTTTTCAATGCAGCGAAGTTTCATTAAGTTGACTCGAGCACTGCAAAAGTTGAACCCAGCTCTGACCTTCATTTCAGAGCAGAGGAGTTAATTGCTTCCACTGACATCTGATTTTAATTAATTTGGTATCAGATTGATTCTGCTTAAATATTCACAATGCAACAAATTTTGCATTGCATAATGCAAACATATGTCAAGCATAATACAATTTTAGGTTTCTTGGATATTTCTCCATGGTGACAGAAGGAAGTCAGGAATTAACAAATGAATGTTAAGCAATTAACCCACTGGGTTCTCAAGAAGAACCACAATACAGTTTTCTGTTTTTGTTTTAAATAAGGGTGCACGGCCATTGTTTTGGAGCCTCAAATGTAATGGTAGTGTGAGATACCAAAAACAGTGATTCGACACAAAAATAGCTCTACGGAGATTATGGAGTGCATGGGGACTTTTGATTTTCACTGCCCCTCAGTCATTTACTGGGTGATGCAGAGTTAACACTAACTCTTCTGTAAGTTAGCAATGTTATTTGATGAAACTGGACTACTCCCTTCCAAGTGAAGAGTGGTGAATTCTCAAGTTCTCTTACCCTAAAAGGCAGTGAATCCTGGGATACCTGGAGCTTTCAACACTGAGGCTGATGGATTCATGTTGGGCAAATCCATAAATGGTAAGTTCATCAAAGACTAACAATTTAAACAAAGTTGAGAGATAGATCCACTGTGATCTGGGGTTGAATGGCCTCCTGTTGATATGACTTCAGTTAGGAAGAAGTATGATTAATTGGGATATCTTTGATGGGAATGAGGGTGGACATGTTGAGAAACAAACTGCTGATTCACTACTGCCCAAGATTGGTTTTATCTACAATGTCCCAAAACCAGGACAGTATACTACACTGTATATTTTTCAAAATCCATCACTTCAGCCTTTGATCCATGTTGTGTGTCCTTTTGTGATGAGAAAAAGAAACAAGGGTTGCTTAAAGTGTCATGCTTGTTTATTGAAGCTATTTGGCTATTTGGCTTCTTCGGGTGCAGATTTGAGGATTAAGTAATAAATTATAAACATTCTATGGAACAGTTGAATAATCTACTAACCCAGGGAGGGGAATATTTTGCTGTATATATCTAGAGTGCTGTACTATGATACTAATTTTCCACAGGGCTTTCCAGCAAAAATTTGCAACGAGTGAAGGAAACGGCCTGGAACTTAAGCAAGGTTGTAGACATGTTCAAGTTGCATGGCAGAAAAATGCTGCTGATCTATTTAATTTGTGGTGTGGGAAATTATTAGCGGCATTGCATCCCTATCCACTTAATCTGGAGCAAAGATTAAGAAAGAGGACAGAAACAGGGTCAATGAGTTTTCGGAGTCACACCTGCTCTTGGTAGCATCTTGCAAAATGTTCTACAGAGGGCAGCTCACAGATGGTGTTTGAAGAGTCACAATAAATCAGAGTGACAGAGCATGGAAATGTATTCTGACAGTTTCTAGTTTTCATTTCTTGCCAAATGTAGAAGAGTATCAATCATAACACTTAAAAACTAGACAACCACAGACTGTAATAACCCTGATAGTGAGAAAAACACGAACGTTTGAAAGAAGACAAGGTCACTCAGCCCACTAAAGTGAGTTCATTACCTCAGAGTGGTAAACTGTCCAAAGCCAGTTTATGAAGTCAAGTCTCTGTGGCAGGCTTTGCACACACATATGTTATGGATGGTAAAGCTTTACGACGTTTTGGATATGAGTCTAGTGTATAATTCATGTTGTGTTCACTGTTAAAATCACGAAACCTTCTGGGAGGTTGTTCATCTTCGTGGAACAGGAAGGCACAAGAAGAATTTCGATCTGATTACAATTTTGAAGTTGAATTGCCAATTTAGAATCGAGGCTCGGAGTGTATTGTTGACAGCCAAACGTGCTAGAAACTGTATTTTTCCAGACAGTGTCTGTATCAAAGACAAGTACAGCTTGTGTTGGCGAAGAAGCCAGAACAAATAAATAATTTCTCACACATTCAGAACAGCATTACTAGGCAACGACACATTTTGTGAAAGCTTTTATTCTTTGCACATCAGGACACTTGCAAGAATGCCAATGTAAAAGGAAACAATATTGTACACATAATGAGAAGAAAATGCTGATTGACTGGCAAGAGGAATCTGTTTGGGAAAAATGTTGTGATGGATAATACACCAGTTAAATGATGACTGATAGTTAACTGTTCAGTTTCATTTAAATTGAAACCAGGTAAGTTAACTTTGATTTAGCAAAGCCAGATAATGGCTGTCACTTACATTGTTAAGTTAAAACAAGTGCAATATATATATATTCTTTCCATCTGCGCACAAAGGGGATCATGTGTGTCGATATGTGTGGTTCCCAGGGTGCACACGTGCACCACACTGTGAGCCTGACCATCAATTTGACAGATTCTCTTCCTTTTGATCAGGTCTCCCCAATCTGAGGCTTCGGAGGGTCTGGTACTTCAGTACTTGGGCCATTTAAATAGTCTTTGTGACAGTGAAGAACCCACAAATTTCATTGAAAAGCAGAGAAAGGTGGAGAAACACAACAGGTCTGGCAGCATCAGGAGAGAGAAGAAGAGAGTTAACATTTCGAGACTGGTATGTTAGCAAGATGTTGAATTTACCTTGTCCTATTTATTCACTACCTATTTTTCATTTTGTTACATTCTCATTTGCATCGTCATCTTTGCATGATAGTAAGCCAGTTTATTTTGCTTTGAGGTTGGGTCATTCTGCCAGGCTCCGAACATTTTGCACTTGTGACCAATCTGTTTGTTGAAATCCTGATCAAGTTCTTCAGACCGAGCCCTGATTTTTCAAAGAAAAAGAATCCAATAAGATTGAAATCAAATCTGTGCAGGGATTGATGGTATTGGGCAACCTTAAGGAGAGCAAGAGTTGAAAAACTATGAGGGAGAAGTCAGGGAGGCAAGAGTAGTTTAGCAGGCCGAGTCATCCCACTCCTAAACCACATCTGAAGAAAACTAAATGGTGACATCACACGGAAACAATAAGTGATTGCCTGGTGAATATTTACTCAACTACCTTATCTCTTAAAGCCAGGAAATTAGTTAAAAATCACACAACACCAGGTTGTAGTCCAACAGGTTTAATTGGAAGCACTAGCTTTCGGAGCGCTGCTCCTTCATCAAGTGAGTGTGGACAATCACCTGATGAAGGAGCAGTGCTCCGAAAGCTAGTGTGCTTTCAATTAAACCCGTTGGACTATAAGCTGGTGTTATGTGATTTTTAACTTTGTACACCCCAGTCCAACACCGGCATCTCCGAATCAAGCCAGGTAATTGTAAGCTTTCATTCATGTTAGTAAATATTAAAAGTGTCACAAAGCAGGTCCTGTTCTCAAAGTTACTTCGCCCTTGAGTGTTGTCAGAGAGCATAGCTTTGATTAGCTGTGCAGCTAGCCTTCATTAGAAATTAGAATTAGTTCAGCAGCAGTGTGTGTGTGAAGAAAGGTTGCTGATACTCTCCCTCCTTCTGCCCTCCTGACTTTGTAACCTGAAAGCTTTGTGTTGTCATTTTTACTCTTTGTGCTAAGGGGGCTCGTTCATTGGAACCGTTGCAAGTATTTTGGAACAGCATCAGTAAGTTGGGATAGCCGGTCAGGTTCAAACAGGATAAGTTATTCGAGTATTCTATTTTCGTTTCATTGCATTTCATTCCGTAATTTTGTCAATAAATTCTGTTTGTTTAAAACTTGGCAGTCAGACCAGCTAATTCACTCCAGGAATATCCACCGTACAATTACCTGAAACAAATAACAAAGTTACAGTCTGGGCTACATGCTTAAAATGTTTTTAGGGGTCGGGCCTGGTCAATAACAGAAGTAATATTAAATCTTACTGGAAATATAGGGTTTTTAGTTATATATTAATTAATAAAAATTAATAAATTAAGACACAATGAAGATGGCAGGGCAGGTGATACACTGCCACTGTAGGATATGGGAGCTCCTAGACACCGATATTTTCCAGAACAAACATGTCTGTTATCAGTGTCTGCAGCTTGAGGAACTTTGGCTCGGAGTTTATGAGCTGTAGTCCATGAAGTTAGATGCTGTAATGCATCAGTGGAGAGTTAAAAGTACCTGGACATTTTCTTTCAGGAGATGATAATACCTGTAAAGACAAGGTCTTCTGATTTTATCAGGAGGGGATGACTGCAAGTTAGTCAAGTGCAGAAACTCGGGAAATGGAGGAGCCACAGCCTTTGCAATTGTTAAACAGGTTTGAGATTCTATCACTTGTCTGGATGAGATAGTTGCAGGGTGGATAAGTGAATTGAGGAAAGAGATTCTGTCTCCTCAATTTTAAAATAAGAAAACTAAGTAAGAAGCAAAACCTCAAAGGTAAAAAATCTCTGGATTATGATCGACGTCACAAGACCAAATTGGCATTTGGCAAATAGGGTTAGAGAAAGAGTGCATGGCTGAAAGACGGGCGTGGGAGAAGTTGCTATAGGCTCCTGGAGCACTAGCACAAGTACTGGGGAAAGTGCGGTTGTACTATGAGGATAGTCTACATGCTGGGGTCAGTGTTCTAGCAGACCCCACAGTTAGGGAAGTAGAGAGAGCTTTTAATTAAATAATGGGGGAGGTAAACAAATTTGAGGAGATGTGGTAAATCAAAGCAAAGAGATAAGACAGGGAAGCAGGGTATTAATATGGTAAATGATAATCAGACCATGATAGGAAGGGATACAGAATGCATACCTATCAGTGTATTAACAGGCAGGGCTAGAAGTTATGTAAAAAAAGGGCAAAACTAAATACTTTATAACTGCACATAGCATTCAGAACAAAATAAATGATCTGATAGAAAGGATATAAATAAATAAGTACAATCTGATAGTTATTACAGAGACATTGTGAAGTAACCTAGATTGGTACCTGAATATTAAAGGATCCAGGACAAATAGGGAGGTCAGGAAGCTAGGAAGGGTGGAGGAGTGGTTTGTTAATTAATGATGGGATAGCACAATGGAGAGGGTTGACCTAACTTTAGGAAACCTGGATATCGAAGAAATTTGAGTAGAAAATTGAAATCATAAAAACAAAAAGCCACTTGTGGGAGTACTGTATTGACCCGCCAACTGGCATCATACAGGGAGAGGGAGTATAAAGGAAAAAAAAAACAGATTGTCAGAAAGCCACGGTGAATATCATGGGGGATTTAAATCTATACGTAGACTGGAAAGGTTGGATGTGCAAAGGTAACCTTGAAGAGGAGTTTGTGGAACACGTTTGGGAGAGTCTTTTAGAGCAGCGTGTTCTGGAGCTAACCAGAGAGCAGGCTATACCAGCCCTGTTACTGTGTAATGAGGTAGGCTTAATTCATGACCTTGTAGGTAGCAGTGATTAATATCTAATTGAATTTCATATTCAATTTGAGTGAGAGAGGTGTCGTTCCAATAATAGTATTTTAAAATTAAGTAAGGATAATTATGAGGGCATGAAAGTACAGCTCGCTAAAGTAAAGTAACAAATGAGGTTAAGGAATAGGACAGTAGATATGCCGTAGCAATTATTTAAGGGAGCATGCCAGATTACACAGTATTGATGCATTCCAATGAATAAGAAAAATTCTAAGAGCCAGATCCACCATTAGTGACTAATTATAAACGTTAAAGGTAGTAGCAAAATTAAAAACAAAATTGTGCATAGACAGATGGCAGGTCAGAAGATGGAACAGAATATATTTTAAAAATGACTGACTAAAGTATTAATAAAGAGCAAAAATTTAAGAAAAAGTGAAAGCAAGTAAGAAACCTAAAATAAAAGAGATCATAAGAGGTTCTTTAGATGTTTGAATTTTATTCCAGAAGGAGGTAATACTCGTAAAGATAAGGTCTTTTGATTTGATCAGTGGTCAGGGACACAGGGCATGACTGTAAGTGAGGCAAGTACAGGAAAGAAAACTCATAGCAGGAAATTTAGAAAGGTTCAGGGTAATCAGGCAGAGTTAACCTTGTTAAAGGGACATCAGGGATGTTTTGGACATCTCTGAACAGCTAACATGTTCTGTCGATAAAGGGGAAACCAGAGGCTGTACTGAGATTTTCAGAAAGCATTGGTTTCGTGCATCCACCTTGAAAAACTGTGATTGCCTAATGGTATTATCATTAGACAAATAATCCTGAGATCAGATAATATTCTGGAGACCTGGGTTCAAATTTTGCCATGGCATATAATGGAATTTGACTCCAGTTAAAAAAAAATTGGGATTAAGAAATTAATGATGACCATGAAGCCATTGTCATTGTGGGGAAAATCTATTTGGTTCATTAATGTCCTTTACAGGAAGAAACTGTCATCTGTACTTGGTCAGCCCTACATGTGACTCCTGACCCAGAGCAATGTGATTAACTCTTAACTGCCCTCTAGGCAATTAGGGATAGGCAATAAATGCTGGCCAGACCAGTAACCTCCCAGGAATGAATTAAAAACTAAAAATACAATAAAAGCTATCATACAAAATAAAATATATAATGGTCTAGAGAGTAAAGCATTGACATGGATAGAAGATTGACAGGCTAACAGTAAACAGAGAGTAATACTAAATAGGCCATTTTCAGGTTGACAGGAGATAACAAAGAGTGTAAGTTACTGTATTTATTATTCTGTAAAATTCTGTAAATAGTGTTAAGTTATTCTAAGTTCTTCTTTCTTTTATTGTATTTTAACTATAGTGTTTTGAATAAATTGTGTTTTGCCTAACATGGAATAGTTTGACCAATCGAATTGCATCTAGAACCCAGCACCTCACATTTACCTTTAAAATAAGAAAAAGTTAGGGTCCAGGCTACATTATTAATATATGTTGAGGAGGTCTGGTCTGGTCCATAATGTTATAATAGCAATTGAATAAGAAAGTACGCACATTATACTTTAGTTATGCAATGCATTGGCGAGACTAAAGCTGAATCATTGTAAACAGCATTGGTCTCTTTAATTAAGGATGAACACAAATGTAATGGGATTAGTTCATAGAAAGTTTACTAGGCATACCTGGAATGGGTGATTTACCTAATGAGGAATGTTTGGACAAACTAAGATTGTATCCAGTAACATTTAAAAGAGTAAGAGGCTACTTGATTGAAGCATGTAAGATCCTGAAGAATCCTGACAGATTGCATGGGGATGGAATGCCTCCTCTTGTGGGAGCATCAGGAAATGGAGATCAATGCTTAAAAATAAGGGATTGCCCATTTAAGAGATGAGGAGCTTTTTTTTAATGGGGGACCTAAGACTTTGAAACTCTCTTCCTCAAAAAGTGGTTGAGGCAAAATCCCTGAGTATTTTAAAGACAGATGTAGGTAAGAAAGGAGATGAAGGGTTATCTAGGACAGGTGGGAATATGGATTGGGATATGCCGGTGTTGGACTGGGGTGTACAAAGTTAAAAATCACACAACACCAGGTTATACTCCAACAGGTTTAATTGGAAGCACTAGCTTTCGAAGCGCCGCTCCTTCATCAGGTGGCTGTCCACCTGATGGGAATACGGAGTAATCAGATCAGCCTGATCTTATTAAATAGTGGAGCAGGTTCAAGGCATCAAGTGGCTTACTTCTGCTTCTAATCTGAATGTTTTTCACACGGTGATTGGATTCTTCAGGGCCTCGATATTGATCTTACATGGACATCTGTTTGGGGAGTCAGTTTAATGGATACGGTTGAATGATGAGTCAATGATCAGTCCAGCTCTTGTCAATTCTCTGGTAATGTGAACATCTTTGCAATTCTGTACATGGAAGATAATATAATCGAGCCAATGCCAGTATTTGGACTATGGCCATTGCCATGACATTCTGCACTTGTTCTCCTCATGGTACTGGTGATAAAGAGCCCATCTTCTGCACATTTGGTAAGTAGCAGAGTGCCATTGAAGTTGACACTCCCAAATCCTTCCCTACCTATGGCTCCATTCCTGAGATGGGAATAGTGCTGTATTGGGTGCTCAGATCATTGGACTGGCACTTGAATGGACAGCCCACTGCCTCAAAGGCAAGATTCTTGCCGACAGAGCGGCAGCTGGTAACATGGAACAGAAGTGGATCAATGAATTTGAGATGGAGATCAGCTGAGATCTAACTGATTAGTGAATCTGAATTGAAGAGTTGAAAGTTCCTGAAAGCTTGGCACAGCAACCAGTATAGAGAACGCTGCTGGGAGAACGTGGAGTCAGCATACCCAATTTAATGGCACACCTAAATTTCCTCTTAATACATTTAACAACAATAAAAAACAAAAAATAATCTAAGCTCACTGATCTTGATTCATTCTGCGGTCAAATGAGAATCAGGCTTCCTGACACAGCTTTATTGGTATAAAATGTTTAACAAATTGTAATCCAATGTAGATTTACAAATTCCCAAACTCACAAAGGAAAACTGAGGCAAAGAAACAAATATTTTATATTGTGGGGAAACTGTATTGGAAAGTCTGCATCCATTGCACTGTGTGTTTTTGTGATTCATTGATTGCACAGGAAGGACATACAGACAGCTGGCATCTCATCAAGTGAAATGTTACCCTTGAATCAGATACAATCAGAGAGGTACAAAGAGTGAATATCAACTCTCCGTTCCACATTCCTACAGCAAATCTCTCATCAATCATATGCAGATATAATTCACACACAAAAAACTGATATAAAGTATTCTTTCAGATGAAAAGGCATGATTAATGGACCCAGCAATAGCAAAACCTTGCGTCAATATTTCACACAGAAAAATGTCTGCAGGTGTTTCTCAGAGACATAAAGAATAAATGTAATCTCAATCGAAGAAGGAGAGGGTGACTTAAAGCTTGGTGAAAGATGCGAATATGAAGGGGGATCATAAAGGGGAAGTGAAAGCTAGCAATATGGAGAAGGTTTATAGCAAGTGAATACTGGAGCATGGGATGTTACCAGCTGAAGGTACATTCACCAAGAGTAGACCAAAGGGAATACATAACAGATCAGAGATCAGATCTACACAGAGGATGGTTCTAGCAATGGAGAAAGTAAAAAAGGCAGAAAAAGGTGAAACGATTAAACTAAAATGTTCAAAAAAAATGCAAAGGGGCATCCAAGGGAACATCCAAGTAGAGGGGTAATGGACGTCCAACATTATGACGCCGCTCCCCACCCCAACCCAGCCCCCTTAGCCCAGACCCCAGCCCCCAGCTTCCCTGTGGATTTGGTGACCAGTCAGGAGCCTCTCTGATTACAGATAAAACTCCATTGTCGAGAGGAGAGGGCCTTTAAGTGGCTATTAAACATGCATATATATCACTGGCAAAATTGTTGCGAGATTTGGAGACACCAAGGTGTGAGCTCCTGCCTGAGGTTAATTTTCTGTCTTCCCCAAGCCACCTCCATTTCTTTCCCCAAGGGGCTACAAAGTTCCAGCCATGATCTCTATCTTGCTAGTTATATACCATAACCACCACACCATGACAACCATGTAACCACTACCCCAAGTAACCATCACACCCATGTAACTTCCATACCAAAGTAACTACCACACCAGCGTAACTTCCACAGCCATGTGAAAGTTAGAAATAACAACAAAAACAAATAGTCAGAGTTAGGCTGAAAATGTCAATATTACAACAAAGGGAGACAGCAGTGACATTGAGCTAAGTCCCAAGTCAGCATAAGCTGGTTCTCAGAGGCTAAGAGCTTCCTCTTGAAGCACATGTAAGAGACCCAGATGTAATCAGTTGGAACAAAGGTAGGCATCCGCCATGTGCTAACACTCTCTTGTGTAGCTACGTTTCAATGTGAGCCAGTTCAGAAAGTAATATTGGGTCTCAGGGACCTAGGACAGTGAAATACTGTAATCAATGTGTCTCACCAATTTGTATGTTTTGCATATAAAAAGTTTGTAGTGAAGGGTAAAGAGCCTCATCTTAGGATCCATTAAGAAGCAGCATGGTTTATGACAAGCAGTTGAACAATGCTACAATGGACATGGACATGATAAGAGATCAAAGTGCACTTAGCTCATCTTCTAGCATCCTGGTAGTTGGATAACTCATCATAATGGAGTTACTGCCTAACCTCCTTACTAAGAATATGAACAATCAGATGTACATTGACATTAATACATTACCTGATACAAGTTAACTTGGCTAAGTAACAGCAATCTGGCCACCAAGTCAGAGTGACTTAGATTTCATTTCTACACTGTCACTTACCTATATGATCTAGCTGACATTTCAGTACAATACCAACAGAGTATTACATAGCTGGAGATGCTTTAGAATGATGCATTAAACCAAGCTTTTGTACTGCTTAGATAGTTCATAAAGTATTAGGAAGGCAAATGGAATGTTACCTTCATTCCAAGAAGATTTGAGTTCAGAAGTAGGGATGTCTTAGTACACTAAGATTCTCACTACAGTACCTCAGTGAGACCATACCTGGAGGATTGTGTGCAATTTTGGTCTCCTTACTGGAAAAAAAGGATATGTCGGGGTATTTGCCATTGAGGGAGTGCAGCAAAGATTCACTAGGCTGATACCAGGGATGAAGAAAATGTGGAGCTGGAAAAACACAGCAGGTCAGGAAGCATCCAAGGAGCAGGAAAGTCAATGTTGTGAGCATAAGCTCTTCATGAGGAATCAGGGAGGAAGATTTCTTCAAGTTGGGCATCCTTGGAAGAGGTTTTGCAGTAAGGTTATAATCAACCTTACTGTGTCCTCTCTTTCTCCCTGATACCAGGGATGGCAGGACTGTCTTATGAAGACAACTTGGTCTGACTGGACCTGAAATCACTAGAGTTTAGCAGAATGAAAGGAAATCTGATTGAAATGTGTAAAGTTCTAACAGGGTTCAACAGACTTTATGGAAGGAGGATGTTTTCCATTTTTGAAATGTTCAGAACCAGGAGTCACAGTCTCAGGATACAAAGGTAGGTCATTTAGGTCAAAGATGAAGAAACATTTCTTCACACAGAGGGTGGTCGACCTGTGAGACTCACTACCACAGAAGGCAGAAGGAGACCAGTATTTAGGAGAGATTGATAAATTTTTAAATGTTAAAGGGCTATAGGGAGAAAGCAGGATTATGATGTTAAGATAGAGGAGCAGCCATGATAGTAGGAAGCAGAGGGTAATAGTGGAAGGATGCTTGTCGAATTGGAGGCCTGTGACTAGTGGAGTGCCTCAGGGGTCAGTGCTGGGCCCATTACCGTTTGTTATCCATACCAATGATTTGGATGAGAATGTACAAGGCATGATTAGTAAGTTTGCTGATGACACTAAAATAGGTGGTACTGTGGATAGTGAGGACAGTTATCAGAAATTGCAGCAGGACCTTGATCAGCTGGGGAGGTGGGCTGAGAAATGGAAAATGGAGTTTAATATAGATAAGTATGAGGTCTTGCATTTTGGAAAGTCAAATCTAGGCAGGAGTTTCATGGTGAATGGTCAGGCCTTAAGGAGTGTAGTGGAACAGAGGGATCTTGGAGTTCAGGTTCACAGTTCTCTGGAGTCACAGGTAGACAGGGCAGTGAAGAAGGCTTTTGGCACACTGGCCTTCATCAGTCTGGGCACTGAGTATAGAAGTTGGGAATTTATGTTGCAGTTGTACAGGGCGTTGGTGAGGCTGCACTTGGTTATTGTGTTCAGTTTTGGTCACCTTATTGTAGGAAGGATGTTATTAAACTGGAAAGAGTGCAGAACAAATTTACAAGGATGTTGCCTGTACTCAATGGTCTAAGTTATAGGGAGAGGTTGGACAAGCTAGGACTTTTTTCTTTAGAACATAGGAGCTGAGGAGGGACCTTATAAAGGTGTGGAAGGTGCTGGGAGTGAGTGTGTGCGGGCCTGTGCTGGGAGTGAGTGTGGGGCCTGTGCTGGGAGTGAGTGCGGGCCTGTGCTGGGAGTGTTGACTCCTGGAATTGGGATGTGTTTTGGAGTAATCTGGATTTACAGCACTTGTGTTTGTATTCAGAATTTGTATGCGTTCGGGTCCAGTCTTGATTGGTGTTTCTTTCTTTCCCTTTTTGATTATATTCAGACTCAGTGTTGCTACACTTCTCAGTTTAAAGGTGATCATGCTCCCCCAAGTCTGATGTTCTTTCTCATTTTAGATTCTGTGAAGAAAGGTGATGGCTGAGGCCGGTACATTAACAACATTTAAAAGGTATTGGACAAATACATGGATAGGATAAGGGCCAAATGCAGGGAAATAGTATTAGTATGGATTGACATTTTGGCCGGCATGGACCAGTTTGGGTCAAAGGGCCTGTCTCCATGCTGTAGGACTCGATGACTCTCTATGACATGTTAAAAGGCAAAGCAGGCCTAAAGGACAGAATGACCCACTCTTGCTCCTAGTTTCTATATTTCTATGTATCCCTGTGGCATTGTTCAACGAGAAACAAAGGAATTCTTCTGTTGTTCTGCCCAATATTTGCCCTTCAACCAACATCGTTATAGACAGATTGTTCAATATTACCTAACTGTCGCTGTGACTTCCATGCTTCTGAACCACTAGCAAGCAGGCTGACAGACTTGGTGCCTACAGGTGTGCAATAGAAACCAAAGTTTCAGCTTTCATTTGCAAGTACAGGCATGATGGGCCAAATGACCTTCTTCAGTGCTGTGACAATTCTATAATTCTATGATTCACTGGCAGCAGAGAAGTCTGAATTTTGAACAGACTGTCATCTATGAAACAAATAAACCGAAAGAACTGCAGATGTTGGAAATCAGAAACCAAAACAGAAATTGCTGGAAAAAACTCAGCAGGTTTGGCAGCATCTTGGAGAGAAATCGTGGTTAACATTTCAGGTCCAGTGACCCTTCCTCAGAACACATTTATGTCATTCATGAAGTTCATTATTAGTGGTAACCAATTAAAATGCAACATATGCTTTATATTGTGATGAATTTGTTTGTAACCAGTGAGGCAAGAATTTAATTAAATATTCCCGTTCGTTCAAGAATCTTCCAAAACATATATAATTCTTAAAATATTTCTGCTGTTCTACATGTTAAGAAAGGCAAGTCTAAACAGTTGAAACTTAAAAATCACACAACACCAGGTTATAGTCCAGCAGGTTTAATTGGAAGCACTAGCTTTTGGAGCGACGCTCCTTCATCAGGTGATAGTCAGTATCACCTGATGAAGGAGCGTCGCTCCGAAAGCTAGTGTGCTTCCAATTAAACTTGTTAGACTATAACCTGGTGTTATGTGATTTTTAACTTTGTACACCCCAGTCCAACACCGGCATCTCCAAATCATTTGAAACTTGATTTGTTAAAAAAATTAATGCAAAATCAATGGCTATATTTTTTGTTGTACAACAATCCAGAAATTCAAAATATGAATGGACTCCATCTCAAAAAGCAGTAAAAGATTGTAAAATGTGGAAGCTACAGTACTGTGAAATAAGTATGGTACTGTAAGTACTGTAAGTTTGGTACAAGTCCCCAGATATTTGTAAGAATGGGCAAGGTATTACTGGGAGAAAAGTGAACTTTGCCAGGACCAGGGGTGACTATTAACTCTGGGAGCAATGGAGCGAACATTACTTGGTTGTCGGAAAGTGCAGTGAACATTACTGGAATGGGCTGAAGGATTAGTGAACATTACAGGGATGGGCTGGAGGTTTAGTCAACATTTCTGGGATGGGTTGGAGGGTGGAGTGGAGATTACTGGGATGGGTGAAGGGTTAGTGAAAATCATTGGGATAAGCTGGAGGGTTAGCGAACATTACTGGGATGGGTTGGAGGGTTAGTGAATATTATTGGGATGGATTGAGGGTTAGTCAAGATTACTGGGATGGGCAGGAGGTTAGTGAACATCGTTGGGATGGGCTGGAGGCTTAGTGAACATTGCTGGGATGAGTTGGAGAATTAGTGAACATTGCTGGGATGGATTGGAGGGTTAGTGAACATTACTGGGATGGGTTGGAGTGTGAGTGGATATCACTGGGACTCAGATGGTAGTGACAAGCATTACAAAAGAGGGTGAAAACTGTTGGTAAATAGTGAGAAAAACAAAAAGCAATTGGAGGGTCAAACCGCAGCTATGTTCTGTCCCTGTCTGAGCAACAGACACACCATCCTGATAATGTTCACCATCCCCACCATAAAATTGCTTACTTCCTTCCCAAAAATGTTTATCCTGCTGAACCCCCTGGATTATTCACTCTTCCAACCTGGAAATTTTCACCATCCACCCCGCAATGGTCACCTCCCCTGTTCTGACTTGATGTTGACCACCAGATTTTTTTTGTTTTATTTATTGTCAGGTATCTTGCTACAGTGAAAGGTTTTGTTTTGCATGCAGTATAGGCAGATCATACCATACAATGTGCATTAGGGTAATAGAACAGAGCGAGGAATACATTGTTACGGCTGCAGAGAGCAAGATCAACGTTTAAATTTAAAATTTGGAGGTGCATTCAGAAGTCTGATAACAGCAGGGAAGAAGCTGTTCTTGAATCTGCTGGTACATGTGTTTAAGCCTTAGTATCTTCTGCACAATGCTGGAAGACATTATAACTGGGGTGGGAGGGGTCTTTGATAACATTGGCTGTCTTCTTGAGGCAATGAGAAGTATAGGTGGAGTCAATGGATGGAACGTTGCCTTGCGTGATGGACTAGACTGTGTTCCTAACTCTCTGTAGTTTCTTACGTGTCCCGGGCAGAGTAGTTGCCATACCAAGCCGTGATACTCCACCGATGAGTATTCATGATTTGTAAATATATTACAAATAGAAACCCTCCAGGAGTTGGCACAATGCCCATCTGCCATAAACTCAATTTTTTATTCCAAACCCAACATCGTAACTTCAACAGTTCTGCTCCCACATAATCATCTCACTCCACCCACCTCATTTCCCACTGACAGGGTATTCATTAAATTCCACAATTATCTGTGGGAGTGAGAAAAATAACAGTGTATTAAATATATGACTGCTGAAATTTATTTTGCTTTATTTTCTGTAAGTTTCCGAACATGGACTGATCTGAGGTACAGAGAGAAAGGTAGAGTCACCGGAACTGAGCCCACAGAGAGAGATGAGCCAGAGAAGGGAAAAATTAAAATTAAGACTGAGACAAAGCAGAAGATGGAAACACATTATGTCATTTTTCATAAATCCTAGTTACAAAAAATGTGTATTTGATTTGAACTATTACATTTTATGTATTTTATACTATTACCTTAAATGTATTTTGTTGACAAAATAGTTGTACAAAAGTACAAACAATTGAATTCAGAGCAAGACTAATCCAGTTAGTCACTCGAGACTGTTCTGCTATGATTCGTTACTCCACATTCCCATCCACCCTTGTCCTGGTGTTACTCCACATTCCCATCCACCCTTGTCCTGGCGTGGAGGGCTTCTTTGTCTTCAGCGTCCAGGTATTCCAGTGGCCCGGCAGGTGGTCTTGTCCAGGAATGGCAATCTCAGCCCAGCATGGTGGTCTTCTCCAGTGGAGGTTTCCAGCCCAGTATTCCAGTGGCTCGGAATGGTGGTCTCATTCTGGCTGCATCTTCAAGGTATTTCATCGTTCCTTAATCAGCTTTCCCCAAGCCCAGGAGCCATTAACTGAACTATGATGAACTTTGCCTTAATTTTACATTTTTTTATTATTGTGTATCACTTCTGTCATTGACATACATGCCGTGTTGGGGCAATTTATTAAACTCTTCACTATATTTTTCATGTGAAAGTACATGTGACAAAAATTTCTATTCTATTTTAAAAAAAAGACTTTCAACCTCTTGCTTACTAAGAATCTTATCTGCGTTAAATAGATTCAATCTCTCCTCCTTAAAAGGGGGGCGGAAGCAAAGACGCACTATCTTCTATGAGGAAAACAATTCTTAAATGGATGACCCTTTACTTTTAAATACTGACCCCTAGCTTTAGATTCTTCCACAAAGACAAACGTCCTCTCCACACGCGTCTTGTCAAGGTGCTTCTGGATCTTATAGGTTTCATTAAAGTTACATCTTACTTTTCAGTGATTACCAGCCTGTTCTGCATAACCTTTGCTCTAATACCTGCCCATTCCAAGTATTAGTTTAGTAGATATTTCCTGAACTGTTTCCCACACATTTACATCCTTCCTTAAATAAGGTGATCAAAACTGCACATAGTTCTCCAGATTTGATCTCACCAATACCCTGTATAACTGAAGCAAAATGTTCCCCCTTTTGTGACCAGTTCCCATGGAAAGACACTAACATCCCATTGGCTTTCCTTACTACCTGCACTCAAACCTTTTGTAAATCGTGTACTAGAACACCAAATTCTTCTGCATCTCTAAGCTCCACAATCTCTTAGCATTTAGAAAATATGCATTTCTTTGTCATTCTCTTCTCAAAACAGACAATTTCACATTTTTCCACGCTAAGCTTCATTTTAGAGATTTTTGACTACTCACCTAACCTTTCTATATCCCTTTGTTTGTTTCACACCTTACGTTTGTTTCACAACTTGCTTTACAACCTACCTTTGTGTTAACAGTCAGTTTAGCAACTAGCTTTTGCCCTTCATCCAAATCAATTATATAAATTGCAAAACCTTGAGGGTGTCATATAAAGCAAGTCAAGCCAGTAAAGGTTAACTGAAATCCCAAGATAAGGTCTGCCCACGAGTATATAGACGCTTCTTCCTTGGAGGAACTAAAAGCTGCTGTATTCTGAATAAGGGTCATTGGACTTAAAACATTGACTCTATTTCTCACCACAGATGTTGCCAGATATGCTGAGCTTTTCCAAAAATGTCTGTTTTTGTTTAAAAGCATCACTCCATGTTTTCTCAGTAAGTTCACCAGTGAATAGCACTTAGTGATTATTCTGAGAGTGTAATTTTTCTACTCTTTTATGTGGCAGGAGAAATGGTGGGGAAAATGCAGAGAATGAAAAAAAAGCCTGAACTTCAACATTAAGAACAAATTTGCAATATTCCCCTTCAAGCCTTAATTGATGACTTTGCATCTTGACATTTAGTAGCAGCCACTTTCATCCATGCGTTTGCATTTTATTAAAGCCCCAACTCACATTATTCATATATATAAACAAAAATAACTACGGATGCTAGAAATCTGAAACAATAACAGGAATTGCTGAAGAAACTCAGCATGCCTGGAGAGAGAAGCTGAGCAGGCATTTCAAGTCCAGGAAAACCTTCTTCAGAACCTTATTGGCACCCAATCTCAAATATACCTGCCTGTACCTGGGAAACTAAACAGCACCAACTCCTGACAAGTAAATCAGAGTGGGGTTCCTGACAGCTACAGCTCACCAAATGCTTGTCCCATGCTTGTTTCATCACAACATCCCTGTGTGCATCACTATCCACCACCTCCCAAACCCTTCATCCACACAGGTCAGCATTGGCAAACCAACAGCCTCACTACAACATCGTGCCCGATCTCAGACAACGCAGACACCTCTTCACCACCTCAACACTTTGCTTTGAAGCTCAGGGATATCTATGATTTGCATGCTCCTGCCGGGTTACTTTGCACACAGGGACACGTGTCTACATATGATGCTTTTGCACCCACATGGACGCATGCAGCTTATGGCTCTAGGCTTTCTTTCTTAGTGCTCACTCACTTTGCACTTACTAAGCGGCCAGCAGCCTCTGTCTAAATCACAATGCTTTTGTAGCCTCTATCATTGACTTACTGCCAGTCTCTGTGTGACTCACATGGTTTTCTTGCTGTACAGAATTGTCATTGCTCTGTTCCAGGCTGCCAGCCTCTGTTGTGTGCATTTCTTTAGCACAAGGGGTGAAGGTGGGGACCACTTACTCCTGTGGATTGCTTCTGCCAGCAGAGCCGTGTGTTCAGTTTCACTTAGAACCTGACGTAATCTGCGCTGTAATTTCAACCCAGGATAGCTTGCTCTGATGATATAGCCTCTTGCTGCAGTCAACAAGAGAAAGGGCAGCCTTCCTCCCCACTATTCCGTCCACCAAAACCACCAGCCTCCCCTTGCCCCCCGCAACCTGCTAGATTCATTCTGTCAGTGCTCCTTCTCTTGGGCTGGAAGAGATAGCAAATGAGCAAATCTGTTTTCCTGAATTTGCCTTTGCCAAGGTTGTGTTATATTGGAATATTTGATTAGGAACAGTTAAACAATATATTATTTTAAGTATTTTGATAGAGGTAAAGTTATGTCAATTCTTTATTTTGTTTGTATTTTAACTGTAGTGTAAGAGTAAAGTGTGTTTTTTCTTAAAGCCTAGTAGTTTTACATCAAATCACATTTGAAATGCTAAGCATTTAAATAAGATAAAAGTTAGGGTCTAGGGTATCTCCCCCCCCCACCACCACCATCACCAAACCTGCAAAGTTGGAAGTGAGCTTTCCTTTCCTCAAGGCCATGTCTCAGCAATAACTGTCTAATACCACAGTGTGAGAGCCATTCTTGTCTTACAGAACCTGAGAGACGTGCAGCTACTTTAGATATGGTAGAGGCAGTGTCAAAACCAGAAACTCCCTGGGTTGGTGAACATTTTGGCCTCTCTCGCTGTACAATTACCTGCGAAAAGTGTCCAAGAGCCCAATTGTTCTGAGCTAAATCCTTAGGCTACCACAAACCTCACTCGATAAAACACTTTAAGAGAAAATTGTGAAATTCTGCCTTTAATGTTGACAGCATATAGTTATCATGGTAATGTGCGCTTACTCTTTAGTTGAGCCTGATACTTCACAACAGAATAAGTATTATGGAGCAGACTGAACCCCCACAAAACATATCAAGGAGATACCCAAGACCCTAACTTTTATCTTATTTAAATGCATAGCATTTCAGATGTGATTTGATCGGTCAAACTACTAGGCTTTAAGAAAAAACACACTTTACTCTTACACTACAGTTAAAATACAAACAAAATAAAGAATTGACATAACTTTACCTCTATCAAAATACTTAAAATAATATATTGTTTAACTGTTCCTAATCAAATATTCCAATATAACACAACCTTGGCAAAGGCAAATTCAGGAAAACAGATTTGCTCATTTGCTATCTCTTCCAGCCCAAGAGAAGGAGCACTGACAGAATGAATCTAGCAGCAGAGATAGAACTCAATCTTTTGGAGCAGAGAGAGAGAGAGAGAGAGAGCTATATTGACAGCTTCAAATCCAAAATCCCCAACTTCCACAACTGAAAACAAATTTAAAACCCTGGGCCTATGTGAGTCTGACTCACTCCCCTCACGCTTCATTTGTCTAAAAAAAACCCAAAGCTATTTACTCTGCTTTCCATGGAGCAGACAATTCAGCACCAGGTTTACAGCACCTCTTTTCAAGAGAAACAGTACAGTCAAATCCCTCTTAAAGGCATATATCATCACATAACATTTGTCTCAGATATAATGTAATTAGATAAGTAACATGCAATTAACCCACTTACTGATCAACAATACTAAGTATGACATCTGTCTAAGATGCTGAGCAACATAGGTTATGGTAAGGTGTGTGGCAGAATCAGGAGAGCTGTGGGGCTTGTCCTGGTTCGACATCAAGATCATCTCATCACATCTTGCATGCTTTTCACAAGTGGCGAGACGAGATTCTCCCTAGACCCTACTGACAACCATTATTGCCTTGTTAACAGCCCAACTCTCATGGGTTGCAATCTTATTAAACTCAACTTCAACAGAATGCTGACAGCACTCATAAAATGCCAAGACACAATAATACTTGGAATCAGTGTATATGAATAAAAAAACAGCTCTTCTCACTCCTGTGTAGGAAAGTATGCTTTGCTCTTTAAAATCTACACCATGGATGAGAAGTTCAAGACACTGAAAAACCAAATACCAATGGTCAACATATCTTGACCCAATGAGAGGAACACTGCTTAGTTCTTAGAAGAATCTTTGCAGAACTTAAGAGAAAAAAAAAATACACCACTTAGCATTAATTGTGTTGGTTATTCAAGACAACAGGGCTTGTTGAAAAAGCAATTAACAAAGTATAAAATATCCTAGATTTTATATATAGAACAACAGAGTACAAACATGAAGATGTTTTGAGAACTAAAATACTGATTCATCCTCAGTTTGGTACATTGTACGCACACTGTAGGAAGGATGTGAGGCCATTAAAGAAGATGCAGAAAAGATTCAGAGGAATAGTTCCAGGGAAGAGAAATAGATTGAAAAGAGAGGGAGGAGAAGCCGGGATGTTCTCCTTGGAGAAGGGTAGATTCAGGAGATTTGACAAAGGTATTTAAAATCATAAGGGGCTTGTACAGAGTACATACAGAGAAACTGTTCCCATTCATAAATGGATCCAGAAGAGGACGCTGATTTAAGAAGCAAGGACGATATGAGAAAAACCTTTTCACACAGTGAGTTGTTCAGATCCAGAATGCATTGCCTGAGAGTTGCAGGGAGATGAAATCATGCCTTTCAAAGGGGAATAGGACAATTACCTGAAAGAGAAATCATTCATAGGTGTATGGGTAAGGACGCAAAATGGGACCAAGTGGGTTAATTGCAGAGATTTGAGCAAGGATACAACAAGCTGTATTCTCTCTTGCTGTGCTGTGATCATTCTATGGTTCTAAATCCTGCCACACCTCATTCCACATTCACCGCAAATCTTTTACCTTCTTCACTACCCACAGTTCATAAGAAGCAATTTCTTCAAGTACACCTCAAGAGCATTCATTGTCTCAGGGCAAACCAATGTTTCACCATGGACCTCAGGCAAATATAAGACCCAACGCAAAAAACGCCTGGTATGGGTAAAAGATGTCCTTAGCCAATATAATTTTCAAAAATGTTCACATGCTTCCTGCCATTTTTGGAACTTTCGTAGCTGGGCCACAGTGCATCTAAATTACAGTGATACATAGCGCTGATGACTTTAAAACTACCAATGTATCAGTATAAGAGTGTCACTAACAGGCGCGTGGGGAATATTCCTTTTGTTAGTTGTGGGAATTGCATGGCTGCCTTATACAGTTTAACAGAGATGGATACTAATAATAACTGACAGCTAACACAAAGGGAGAAAAATTTAATGGATCATTTCATGTTGCAATGAAAATTTCTGTCTCCTGCATTGCTAATTTTAATGAATCACGCAGATGCTTAGTAAAATATCTAATAACTAAACCAGCCTCACGTTACAGCATTAGCATTGGCCAGAATTAATAAATCTCATGCCTATGAATGAATCACATAAACATGCAATAAGCAGCTAATCCCTCTGTTCATTGAAATGCACAATAAATTGCATCCTTATTTTGAGTTAAATAACAAAATTGATGCTTAATTTCTGAGCTAATTTTGCATCTGAATGGAATTAGAACAGCAGCAGTTCATTAGAATGTTCCTGATGACCAGGGCATCCAGAACCAGGGGTCACAGTTTAAGGATACGGGTTAGGCTATTTACAACTGAGATGAGAAGAAGTTTCTTCACCCAGGGAATGGTGAGCCTGATTTGATTTGATTGGATTTATTATTGTCACATGACCTGAGATACAGTGAAAAGTATTGTTTTGTGTGCTAACCAGTCAAGGCATACCTTACATAAGTACATCAGGATAATAAAACAAAACGCAGAATATAGTGTTACAGCTACAGAGAAGGTACAGAGAAAGATCAACTCTAATATATGAGAAGTCTGTTCATAAGTCTGATAACAGCAGGGAAGAAGCTGTTCCTAAATCTGTTGGAACATGTTTTCAAACCTTTGTAACTTTTGCCTGATGGGAAAGGGTGGAAGAGAGTATACCCGGGGTGATAGGGGCCTTTGATGATGTTGACTGCTTTCCCGCGGCAGCAGGAAGTGTAGATGGAGTGAGTGGGTGGGAGGCTGGTTTTCATGATGGACTGGGTTGTGTTCGCAACCCTCTGTAATTTCTTGATATTTTGGGCACAGCAGTTGCCATAAAAAGCTGTGATGCATCCAGATAGGATGCTTTCTATGGTGCATCTATAAAAATTGGTAAGAGTCATTGTGGACATGCCAAATTTCCTTAATCTTCTGAGGAAGTAGAGACGTTGATGTGTTTTCTTGACTGGAGCATGAGTGGGGATGTACCAGGACAGATTGATGGTGATATTTACTCCCAGGAACTTGATGCTATTGACTACTTTCCCCTCAGCACCATTGATACAGACAGGGGCATGTCATCCACTCCACTTCCTGAAGTCAATGACCAGCTCCTTCATTTTGACAATGAGTGGGAGATTGTTATCTTTACACCATGCCACTAAGCTGTCTATGTCCTGTACTCTGTCTCATCATTGTTTGAGATCCAACCCGCTACGGTGATGTCATCAGCAAATTTGCACGTGGAGTTTGAGATGAATTTGGCCACAGAGTCATGAGCATATAAGGAACTCTCTGCCACAGAAAGTGGGTGTAGCCAAAACATTGAATGTTTTCAAGAAGGTGATAGACATATTTCTTAGGGCTAAAGGAATTGAAGGGTATGGGGAGAACATGGGAATAGGGTAGTTATTTTATTATTCACGTCATGGGATGCTCCAGCATTTATTGACCGCCCCAGTTGCCATCGAGAAGGTAGTGATGAACTGCCCTCTTGCACCTCTGTAGTCCATGTGCTTCAATGACACTGAAGTAACAATATATTTATAAATGTTTCCAGGTGAGTTACTTGGAGGGGAACTTGCAGGTGGTGGTGTTCCTACATATTTGATGACTTTGTTCTTTTAGATTGAAGTGGTTGTGGGTTTGGAAGATGCTGTCTTGGGATCTTTCTTTCAGTGCAGCATATCGATGGTACACATTGCTGCTACTGAGTGTCAGTGCTGGAGGGAACAGGTACCTATAAATGAGGTGCCAATGCAGTGGGCTGCTTTGTCCTGGATGATGTCAAGCTTCTTGAGTGTTGTTGGAGTTGCACCATCTAGTTGACTGGATTTGTGGAGTCAGGAGGTGAGTTACTCATTGCAGTATTCCTAGCCTCTGACCTGCTCTTGTAGCCACTATGTTTATGTGGCATGTCAAATTGAGCTTCTGATCAATGGTAACCCCAAGGATATTGATAGAGAGGGATTCAGTAATTATAACAACATTGAATGTCAAAGGGCAGTGGTTAGATTGTGCTTTATTAGGTAATGGTCATACCCTGGCATTTGTGTGGCATGAATATTACTTGCCACTTTTCAGCCTGAGCCTCAACATTGTCCAGGTATTTCTGCATTTGGACATGGACTGCTTCAGTATATGAGGAGTCATAAATGATGCTGAACATTGTGCAATCATCAACAAAATCCCCACTTCTGACCTTATTATGGAGGGATGCTCACTGATGAAGCAGCTGAAGATGGTTGGGCCTAAGAAACTATCCTGAGGAACTCCTGGAGCTTAGGATGACTGACCTCCAACAACCACAACTATCTTCATCTGTCACAGGTATGATTCCAAATAGCAGTGAGATTTCACCTGATTCCCATTGATAGGGCTCCTTGACCCACTTTGGTCAAATGTGGCCTTGAAGACAAGGGCATTCACCCTCACCTCCCTGTGGAGTTCAGTCCCTTTGTCCATATTTGAATCAAGGCTATAATGAGGTCAGCAGTGAGAGGACCTGGTGGAACCCAAACTGGGTTTCACTGAGCAGATTATTGCTGAGCAGGTGCGCTGTTGATAATTTCCATCTCATTACTAAGTTGAGTGATTAGCCATGATCATTGAAACATAGAGAATAAGGGAAGGAGTAGGCCATTCAGCCGTATGAGCCTGCACCACCATTCAATATGGTCAGAGCTGATCATGCAATCTCAGTATCCCATTCTCACTTTCTTTGCATACCCATTGATCCCTTTAGCCACAAAGGTCATGTCCAGCACCCTCTTGAATATATCTAACAAACTGGCCCCAACAGCTCCTGAGGGAGAGACTTCCACAAGTTTGCAACTCTCTGAGTGAAAAAATTCTCATTCATCTCAGTCCTGCATCACTTACCCCTTATTTTTAGATTGTGACCCCTAGTTTGGGACTTCCGCAACAGCAGGAACACTCTTCTCACATCTAGTCTGTCCAGTCCTATCAGGATTTTATATTTTTGTATGACATCTCCCCTAGTTCTTCAAAATTCCAGTTAAGTACAAGTCTGGTCAGCCCAGCTTATCTTCATATGTCAGTCCTGCCATCCAAGGAATCAGTCTGGTGAACATTCACTGGACTCCCTCAATAGTAAGAATGTCTTTCCTCAGACTAGGAGACCAAAACCACACACAATACTGAAGGTGTCCCCATACTGAATGCTGTAGCAGGTTCATATTACTGACAGGCCTTGCCTTGCTTCTATTTTCTATGTCGCTATCAGGACAAATTGATGCAAAACATTCACTTGCAAGGCTCCCTCCTGGTTACTCCTATCATAACAATTCAAATATTTTCTATCACATTAGGTATGAAAAGCCTTGTAAGAACTTCCATTTGTATTGTGCCTTTCATAACCTCAAGAGATGCTTGTGTTTCTCACAGCCAGTAAGTATTTTGAGACAGGTAGAAAACCTCAAGTTGTTTTTTTTCTCAAAAATGTAGATTAATATCTATGTCTGACTTAAAACATTAATACTTCAAGCAAGTTAAGAAACCCAGTTAAACAGAAGCCTCTAAGCAGTGGCTGAAAGTGTTTGATTGCCTCAATAAGTGCTAATTACTGTAGCAACTTGGATGTAAGTCACCAGCCCTCAAAGAACCACACAACCTTTCTCCTCTGCAGACTATGAGAGAGGTGTTGAGAACTGAATATGATGTGGAATGAGTGTTAAATGGATACATGAAGGAATTCTGTTCAGAGGGGAAAAGCTATACTGTCTTTTTTATCCTGTTTTTCAAACTCCAGCAGCTGGTGAGTGTCCCTCTGGATTTGTTATTACTTTAGCTGTGCAAATTAATTATTAATTGCTGAATTAATTGAATAGAGTCAATTGGACATCGCAGAAGTGGTCATGTGTTGTCTGTGCAATGCTTTACAGCTCCAGATAACCATAGCTGCAGTAAGTGCCGGTGGCTTCAGCAACGTCCAGTCAGAGTTGCTGAGTTGAAGTCTAGATTTCAGACATTGTGAAGCTTCAGGAACAAGGAGAGTTACCTGAACGTTTGTGGTTGGGTTTTCTGACAAGTGGTAATGACACTGAGATGGCAGAAGCTTAGTATTTCTGGTTGGAGATTCTAATGATACGCCTCCAGAAATATGGTGTGTACCTGAAATCTAACAGAGCTCTCGTGGATAGTCATGTGAAGTCAAAGCATGTTTTTTTTCTTTGCTGCGTGCTACATTCTGAGATTAAAATGCCCAGCAGCACTGTAAGCCACTTTGACAACTGCTTTGAAAGGGCAAGTGTAGGGTATGGGTGCCAGGTGGGTTGGATGCCAGGTGGGTAGGGTACCAGGTAAGTGGTAGATTGTTAAAGGAGGGCTGGGTAGGGTCGTACAAGTCTGCAGCAGTGGTGACTGTAGTGAGGGTATTAGAAGATAGAACATAGAACAGTACAGCACAGAACAGGCCCTTCAGCCCACGATGTTGTGCCGACCATTGATCCTCATGTAAGGTAAACCTAATGTATGAACCCTCAAATTTCTGTGACCATATGCATGTCCAGCAGTCTCTTAAATATCCCCAATGATCTCACTTCCACAACTGCTGCTGGCAACACACTCCATGCTCTTACAACTCTCTACGTAAAGAACCTGCCTCTGACATCCCCTCTATACTTTCCGCCAAACAGCTTAAAACTATGACCCCTGGGAAAGTCTCTGGCTATCAACTCTATCTATGCCTCTCATTAACTTGTACACCTCAATAGGTCCCTTCTCTTCCTTCTTTTTTCCAATGAAAAAAGTCCAAGCTCAGTCAACCCCTCTTCATAAGGCAGCATCTTGGTAAACCTCCTCTGAACCCTCTCCAAAGTATCCACATCTTTCCTATAATAGGGCGACCAGAACTGGACACAGCATTTCAAGTGCAGTCTAACCAAAGTTTTATAAGCTGCAACAAGATCTCACGGCTCTTAATCTCAATCCCCCTGTTAATGAAAGCCAAAACACCATATGCTTTCTTATCAAACCTGTCCACTTAGGTGGCAATTTTAAGGGATCTATGTACCTGCACACCAAGATCCCTCTGTTCCTCCACACTGCCAAGAATCCTGTCTTTAATCCTGTACTCAGCTTTCAAGTTTGACCTTCCAAAATGCATCACTTCACATTTATCCAGGTTGAACTCCATCTGCCACCTCTCAGCCCATCTCTGCATCCTTTAATGTCACACTGCAGCCTACAACAGTCCTCTATACTGTCAAAGACACCCCCAACCTTTGTGTTGTCTGCAAACTTGCTAACCCATCCTTCAATCTCCTCATCCAAGTCATTGATAAAAATTACAAAGAGTAGAAGCCCAAGAGCAGAGCCCTGTGGAACACCACTCACCACTGACTTCCAGGCAGAATACTTTCCTTCCACTACCACTCACTGTCTTCTGTCGACCAACCATTTCTGTATCCAGACAGCTAAATTTCCCTGTATCCCATTCCTCCTGACCTTCTGAACAAACCTACCATGGGGAACCTGCCCCTCACAAAGCCGTGCTGACTGCATTTAATCAAGCCATGCTCTTCCAGGTGGTCATAAATCCTATCCCTCAGAATCCTTTCTAACACCTTGCAGACGACAGACATGAGACTTACTGGTCTGTAATTGCCGGGGATTTCCCTATTTCTTTTCTTGAAGAGAGGAATTACATTTGCCTCCCTCCAGTCCTCAGGTACGACTCCTGTGGAGAGCGAGGATGCAAAGATCTTCGCAAGCGGCGAAGCAATCATGTTTCTCGCTTCCCAAAGCAGCCGAGGACAAATCTGGTCAGGCCATGGTGACTTGTCAATCTTAATGTTTCTCAAATTTTTCAGCATTTCAGCTTCCTCAATTTCTATCCGTTCCAGCATGCTTACCTGCTCTTCAAAGGTTTCATTCGCTACAAGGTCCTTTTCTTTAGTAAAGACAGAAGCAAAAAACTCATTTAGGGCTTCCCCTACCTCCTCAGACTCTATACACAAGTTCCTTATGCTATCCCTGATTGGACCTACTCTTTCTTTGATCATTCTCTTATTCCTCACATACGTGTAAAATGCCTTTGGATTCTCCCTAATCCTTCCTGCCAAGCCTTTTTTGTGACCCCTCCTGGCTCTTCTCAGACCATTTTTGAGCTCCTTCCTCGCCTGCCTGTAATCCTCTAGAGCTGAGCAAGACCCTTGCTTCCTCCACCTTACGTAAGCTGCCTTCTTTCTTTTGACGAGAAGCTCCATCGCTCTCGTCATCCAAGGTTCCTTTATTTTACCCTTTCTTGCCTGTCTCAGAGGAATACATTTATGCATCACTCGCAACAACTGTTCCTTAAACAGTCTCCACATGTCTATAGTACCCTTTCCACGGAACAATTGCTCCCAGTCCATGCTTCCCAACTCACGTCTGATGGCATCATAGTTTCCTTTTCCCTAATTAAATATCCTCCCATTGTGCCTGCTTCTCTCCTTCTCCATAGCTATGTAGAATGTGAGGCAGTTGTGGTCACTATCACCAAAATGCTCTCCCACCGCAAGATCTGACACCTGCCCCGGCTCATTGCCGAGCACCAGATCCAAAATGGCCTCTCCCCTCGTCGGCCTGTCAACGTACTGAGTTAAGAAACCCTCCTAAACACACCTTACAAAACTGCTCTTTCCAAACCATCTGCTCGAAGGAGGTTCCAATCAATATTAGGAAAGTTAAAGACACTTTCTGGTGACTGGTGCTTGG
The DNA here is from genome assembly GCF_004010195.1 of Chiloscyllium plagiosum. Lineage (NCBI taxonomy): Eukaryota > Metazoa > Chordata > Chondrichthyes > Orectolobiformes > Hemiscylliidae > Chiloscyllium > Chiloscyllium plagiosum. The sequence goes on along the minus strand of NC_057711.1, from coordinate 143,108,065 downwards.
AGAATGCTGCAGCTGGTGAGACCTGGGGGGCAGAGTTGCCCAGGTCAGCAGGAGGTGGCTGGAACAGGGAGACATACCTAGTAATAATGGGATTGACCTGCAGAAAGGCAGGTCAGGTCCAGTTGGTGTGGGGAGGGGGTGGAGAGAAATGTTGGGTCCTGATGGAGATTGGAATTGTATTGCATTGGTAAGGAGTTGGCACTCGGATGCGTATGGATGTCAGGGTCCAGGGGTATAAGTGGTTGAGTGAGATGTGGTTGGGGGGCAGATGGTAAATTGGGGAGGCCAGCTTAATTGTTACCCAGGAGTTAGGTTTTGATGATTATCAGAAGCAAAACCCTCTGAATTCTCTGACAGTATTAGAGTGTACTAGATTCTAGAGAATTATCCATTGGAATCTTTAATTTCCCAGGCAGTTCCAATGGCGTCTGCTGTGTAACTGCAGTCCACAATGCTCCAATAACTTTCTGACTATTGAAATATCTAGGCCTTTGTTTTCAGGAGGCATTCAGATCCTTTAAGTTGGACAGTGCTTCATTAATTAATCAATGGTCATGGACTGGGTCAGGTAAGTCTGGGGTTCCAATAGGTCACAATGGAAGACCCTCAACCATTGATTTTGACCAATGGGTAAAAGGAGTTTGCTACCTGTGTGGATAAGGAAAACTAAAGGAACAGGGGGACCTAAATGTAACTGTGTACAAATCATTGAAGAATTGGTTGAAAGAATGGCTAATAAAGCTTACAGCATTGTCAGCCTTTTAATGGGAATAAAAGCAAGGAATTTACGTTAGAATGTATGCATCACCTGGCAGGTCCCAACTAGAACACTGCACTCAGTTCTAGGTGCCAGAAGGAAACAGCTGGAGAGAGTGCATAACAGAAGGGATAAGCAGTAAATGCTGGCCTGCCATCAGAACCCACATTCACTGAATGAATAAAAACATCATGAGAATGATGGCAGGGCTGAGAAATTGTCCGTTAGATAGCTTGGAAAGTTGGAATGTTTTTCCTTGGTGGAAATTGAAAATTGATATGATTTTGAAAAGCTCTGTTGCCATAAGAGGGTCTGGGCAGAGTAGATGGTCAAAAACTACTTCCCTTGGCGTCATGAGGGAAACTATTTTCTCACTGAGTGGTTACAGACTGAAAAGCACTGCCTGAGAAACAGAGGCAGATTCGCTTAAGGTCTTCATGAGGAAATTGGATTTTTATCTGTAAAAGCAGAACATGGAAGAATGAAAGTTGGGAAGAGGCACCATGTAAATTGTTTTCATGGAAATCCAGGACAGACCTTTTTTTTTGTATTCTAACAACTCTCTGAATAATGATCCATGATAGCTTACTGAGGAAGTGAAAGATGGTATTGGACTAAAAGAAAATGTTTAGAAGCTTGCAAAGAATAGTAGCCAGTCTTAGAATCAGGAACATTTTAGAAACTGGCAATGGACCACAGAAAGTTGATGTAAAAAGGTCAAAAGAAGAATGAAAGCCAACTAGGCAGGAAATGCAAAGAGTGTCAGAATTTTTACAAGCACATATAAAGGAAAGGAGCACTTAAACCAAGACAAGAGGACTTATTATGGGAAATGAAGAAATAGACATTGAACAAATGTTTTATCTGTCTTCATTATAAAAGACACAACTTGAGTACAGAGGAACCTCGATTATCCAAACAACACGGGCAGCGAGTATTTTGTTCGGATAATCAAATGTTCAGATAATCAAGGTTCCTCTATACCGGGAAAATAAGGTAGTTGAGTTGCTAAAATGTGAGTAAATTAACATTTCCCAGATTCTAGAATTATGCCAGAAGATTGGAAATTAGCAACACCATTAGTCAAGAAAGGAGACAAATCTGAAACAGATTTCAGACCAATGCTAAACTGGTCATGCAAATCAAGATTTGGGGGTTAACCTAACTGTACAGCTGAACCAAGACAGATTCATTGCAATTGGTTCGCACACAGAGCTTTAGTATTCTACATGGATTGTAAATAAAACAGAGTTGGCAAAGTGCTCAGGGGTTTTATTGAGTTCTCATGGGCATTCTGCAAGTTCACCTGACCTCGATTTGAATGTTTGGGGAAGGAATGATCTTTTTCACCTCGCTGTCAAAGCATTTCAGGATAAGCATTTAGCAGATCAGTAAAGAATTGAGAAGGAATTTCTCCGCCAGAGCAGTGGAAAATGTGGAACTTGCCATGCCCTGGAGTGAGAATAGGAGCAACTCATTCAGCACCTGACTTGTAATCGTCTCCATTTGTGCCCAATCATTTGGCAAACTTACCAGGCAAAATGTTTATCAATTTCAGACTTTAAAGCTGGAACTGACCCATTATCCACAAACTGTGTTGTGGAAGCAAGTACTAGATTTCTGCTCTTCTTCTGTCTGAAGAAACACATCCTGATTTCACTTTTCCTTCAACTTTAGAATAATGCTTCCACATTAAAAGGTGGCTGTTGCAGTTGTGAGGGAGCCAGGAATTGAGGGAAACAGTGACATTAGAAAATATTGTACAATGTGTCAGGTTGTAAAAGGAGGGGGGGAGTTCTTCATTTTTGACCATCTAAACTTGAAAAAACCCTCCAGTACAGCAGTGCACAGTAGCTGGATTGTTAGTTTGTAGAATTGAAATCCTTTTTAGAGCAAGTAGAATAAAATAACGTGGGGAAATAGCAGAATTACACTTACTTAAAGGAAGGAAAATAAATAAACTTAGCAGGAAGACACAAAAACAGAAATATTATTGCCAGAAAGGTTTACTTTCATAGATGGGCCAAATAGAATACAAAGTTAGACAATTTGGAAAAGCAAAACAATTCTTAAATACTGAATTACTTCCAAGCTAGACACTAAAGCAGAAATTAACAAACAAATACACTAAATTTGTAACTGGGAGTATAGCTGAGATGCTTATAGCTCATCAAGGCACATAAGTAAAACAATAAAAGCTCTTGTTAATCACTTTAACCTTGGAACAAAAATTATTGGACGAGCAATATTTAATGAAAATATTCACTTCCAGAGAATCCCATAGATAGTTACAATAATGATCTTTACAGATTAGCGGGAAATTGTGACAATGGAACTTTGAAGTCATTATTCATCAGAGGCAGTTCTAATGAAGAGTCACCAGAGTCAAAATGTTAACTTGCTTTCTCTCAATCGATTCTGTCAGACCTGCTGAGTTTCTTCAGCAATTTCTGTTTTATTTATTTCAGCTGCAAAATTATTGTTGGAATTCTTGGTTCATCTTTCTCAGATTTATTACAGACCATAGCAATAAGTTTAGCTCAGTTGGCTGGATTGTTGGTTTTGAAGAGTGTGGTGCTGGAAAAGTGTAGTGGATCAGCAGCATCCGAGGAGCAAGAGAATCAACAGTTTGAGCATATATGATGCCAACAGCGTGGGTTCAATTCCCATCAATGGTTTGAGATTACCATGAAGGACTCTCCTTCTCTACCTCTTCCCTCACCTGAGGTCTGGTGACCCTCAGGTTAAATCACCATCAGTTGCTTCTTTCTGATGAGAGAAGCCCTAATGGTCTGGTTTGGTGACACAACAACAGCAGTCCATAGCAGACTTTAGAGATAGCCATTCAGATGGTGAGTAAAACTAAACCCTGAAAGTAACACAGATCAAACATAGGAGGAGAGGATCAACCTTATAATAACAAAAGCAAAATACTTCAGATGTTGCAATTCTGAAGTAAGGACAGAAACTGCTGGAGAAACTGAGTAAGTCTGGCAACATCTCGGAAGAGAGCAATAGAATTAACATTGAGATTGATCTGACTAATCAGAGCTAGAGAAGGACTTATTCGTCATGCCTAGACCTTCTGGCCCGTGTGTCCAACCAACCCTAAGGCCCAAAGGCTCCACTGTATGGCAGGATCCCTCAACCCTCAGCATTCGAGCCTTAGACTCACTGAGACACAGCGGGAGGCAAAGAAATAAGATAACTGTCAGAGATGATGGCACTTTTTCACAAGTATGTTCTCATTTTGTAAATAAGTTTAATTTTCTTCATCAGCTGAGTGACTAAATGTCATTTTAGCTGCAAAAACAAGAATGAAAGAACTGAGCCAAGATATCTTTAGTGCTACATGTTGTTTTATCATCCAATGGCAAATAGTTAGCAGCTCCTGCACCATGTACAACTTATGGGACCTTGGAAGGTGATTGCAACTTTAGCAATGGTGGTTCAGTGGTTAGCACTGCTGTCTCACAGCACCAGGGACCTGGGTTCAATTCCAGCCTTGGGCGACTGTCTGTGTAGAATTTGCACCTTCTCCTCTAGTCTGCGTGGATTTCCTCCAGGTCCTCCTATTTCCTCCCACAGTCCAAAGATGTGCAAGCCAGGTGAATTGGCCATACTAAATTGTCAATAGTGTTCAGGGATGTGTAGGTCAGGTGCATTAGTTAGGGGTAAATGTAGAGTAGCAGAAGAATGGGTCTGGGTGGATTAATCTTTGGAGGGTTGTGTGGACTTGTTGGGCCAAATGGCCTGTTTCCATACTGTAGGGATTCTACATTTATGCAAATGTGGAGATGAAGTAGTGGGGTTGGATGGGAATAAGAGGAACACAGGGACTTAGGTATAGATGTGTTTTAAGAAGGCAGTGTACCACAACCTTGTCAAGGGCAATTAGGGATGGGCAATAAATGATGTCCACTGCCACTGAAAAATGAATAACACAACATCTCAGATCATTGTAATTCTACATGTTTAATGGACACACAATGCACCATCCTGATATTATCAAACTCCTGAAACTCCCTTCCTAACAGCTCTATGCCTGTCCCGAAACCACATGGAATGTTGTGTCTTAAGTAAGTGATGCACACTACCTCCTCAAGGGCAATTAGCAATTGGCAATGAATGCTGACCTAGCCAGCGATGTCCACTGTCCCTTGATAGACAAAAAACAGAACATCTCAGATCATTGTAATCCTACTTGTTGAATTCACACCTGGCAACTGGAGGTCAGTTAAAATCATTCAACTTACCCACGTCAGGACCAGGTTTTGATTTTCACATACTTTCCTGTGTAGGCAGTAGGACCCCTCACAAAGACAAAGCACATCAGGTCCAGGCTGCATCTTTTACTTTAAAGTCACATTGAGTTTCCCCACTAATCTGACCTAGCCTAGAAAACAATTAGACAGGAGTGTGTGTGTGTGTGTGTGGTTGGGGGGTGCAGTGTGCTTAAGTGAGTAAAGTACAAATTTTCATTCACCTGTTTTATGGTACACATTCCCCCCTCCATACACCAAACATGAGACCCCCCGCAGAACTGCCCCTTAATCCAAGCCAAGATGGCCTCCAAATGGTCAACAGGTGGCCTCCATATTGGGAGAATATTTCCTACTTTTTGATGGTGGCTGCTGCAATTCAAAGGCCCACAGCTCATTTCTAGAGAAGCAAGTTTGTTTCCACACAACGTTGCCATCTCTTGAAAGATGTGAATTAGGGCTATTCTTGTAAAGGATCTGATTAAGGTGAATTTGTTTAAGTAAAAATTGTGTTAAAAGCCTGGAGATAGGGATTTCTATTAATCCAATGGCTAAGTGCTGTTTGACACAACAACTACCCTCAATGCTTGGGATTTTAACCCTTGCACAACTGAGAGCAGTGTATGGGAGAGTTGAGAAATCAAGTTCCCAGCTCCTACCTGTCACAAGCCTGTGCCAACGGTGACAGTCCCATTGAAAGTGGCCAGAGGCTGACATTATCCAATGGTCACTTCCGTTGATATTTTTGGTGACATGAAGCCATGTTGACTTCAAGTCAAGAAGAGTCTTGCATCCCATTAGGAAAATCAACACAGAGGCACCAAAAAGCTGGCAGACAGCTTATGAATTTCCAATAATGTGTTTTTTTAAGTGACTTTAATGGACCAGGAGGAGAAGCTTCGCATTTCCCAGTTTCTGCAAGGAATCTTGCAGCCTGCCGAGCTCCAGTCTTAGTCTCTGATCACCCTCAAAGCTCCTCTACAACCTGCAAAACATGGGTAATCATGCCCCCAGGCCCTGGACTGTGGTCTTCTGTCACATCAACTCCTGATCCCCCACACCCCCTCTGGTCAGGCAATGATCGAGACGCTGTTGTTAAAATCATCAAGGCATCCACCTCCCTGAACAAACCTGGTCTGCACCTTCTTTCGGGCTTAGGCATTGTGTCCCCATCCCCATTTAAAAATTGGGGTTTTGGTTCAAGATTAGTCACTATCCAGCAGCTCCTAATAAAATGTGTGGCCATCAGTTTAGATCAGGATGAAATGTAACTCCGTTACTGATAGTTAAGAACCATCTGGTCTTTACATGTACAAGCATAAAAAACACACGTCAGTGTCTTCAAAATAAATAGAGAAGGAATTGTCCAAAAATGCATGTGAGAAATGACCTTACTTAAAAGAAGACTGAATTATGTCACAAAAGAAGTGAAGGCACTATAATTTACATAATGGATCAAGATTTTCCATAACAGTGAAGTGCTTTTTTTAAAGTTGGTTATTGATGTAATGTGGGAGATGAAATAACCAAGTATGCTCCCCAAAAGGACGATGAAATAAATGCACCAGACATTCTGTGTTAAGTTTTGGCAACAATATTGACCAGAATAAGGGAATGCTGCTCTTGAATAGTGTCAGAGGATGGTTTATGTACTGCTGAGAACGCAACCAGAACATCAATTTAATGTTTTGTCTGATTATACCAAAGCCCTGTCTCTATAACAACAGTTACAACATCTAGCAAGTCTTGTCAACAGCAAACCAGTAAAGCAATTTCCAACTGCATATTTTTTGTGTGTAATGTTGCATCTTCAAAAAGCATCAATCACTAGTGAGTTCTGTCTTACCCTTTGAAGTCAGACATTTAAGTACAGCCAAGCTCATTCCACAATCTGCTTGTGAAGATCATATCACAGTTTCAACAAACATGTTAAAATATGTTAACGTTCTGCACTTTTTGTGTACTCAGGATGATATTATCCAGGTCTGACTTTACACTCTGCAAAACAATGCAGCCTGCTTACTCAGATTAATACATTTGATAAATATCAATCACAGAAAATTCATAGCAATGTTTTTTTTAAATTCCACACACAAAGACAAAACACAATGATTATTCATTGAAGTACAGTTCAGAGAGTTATTAAAACTCAAGTCAGTTGATGGCATGATATTGCATACAATGCATGGAGCATTTTACAAAAATCACAAAGAGCCAAATTAAACAACAATGACAGACAATTTTGGCAAAGGTCTGTGATTGTGTCCATAACAATTCCATACAGTTGTGGACTAGATTCTTCACTTGAATTTGAATCATGTGTCATGTATCCAATTCTAAAAATAGGAAACACAAATACATACAGGAGCTCTACATGTGGGAAAGAGAAAGTTTGTCAATGCCTTCATCGTAACATAAAGGTAGTTCAGGCTATGTCTCAGGGATTGTACCTTGCAGACATGTTTGATTTATATGTGGATAATACATTTGATTTGCAGATTATTATCTGTCCAGGTCTGAAAGGTGGAAGCAGATATATTGAGGGCATTAGCAATCTTGCCATATAAATGACAATATGTCTCCTGATGCAGGGTGACAATATATGTCCTTGCAAAATGTAGTCAGAAGATTGGAGCTGGCCTTTCTATAATTCCTTACATCACACAGAACAACTTGATTGGTGTCCAATCCACATTCATTCACTGAACAACCGACGCTCAATAGCAGCAGTGTGCACCATCTACAAGATGCATTGCAGTCACTCCTCCAACAACACCTTCCAAACCCATAACCTCTGCCATTTAAAAGGACAACGATAGCAGATGCATGGAAACACCGCCAGGTGCAAGTTTCCCTTCAAGTCACACACCATCCTGACTCAGAACTCTATTGCTTTGGCTGGGTAAAAAACCTTGAAAGTCTCTTCCTAACAGCACTGCAGGTGTCCATGTTGAGAATGAACTTAGCAGTAGTTTTTGAATATCTGGAGATAAAACACCTCTATTTCTCCTAACCAGCTTTGCAATACGTGATTAACATAGTTTATAATGTTCTGATGGATTAATTAATTTAATAAGGTGATAATTGAATCAGGAGACAGTCACGCAAGAGGGAGTTGGAGTTATTTCACACAGAAGTCACAAGTCAAGACAAATTGCAAAGGCAAGGGTAGAAAGGTTGGACTCTCGGGACGATCATGATCAACACTCAAACAAGGAACCGTGAGTCAGGGAATCGATGACAGAACCAACTACAGTAGCCGCAGACGCCAATACTTGGCTAGACCCGGTTATGTTGTATGCAAATTGTGAGGCTTGCATATTCTTTGTGATTGGTCTGTAATGCAACTTTGGAGTGGCGCAGTGATTAGCACTGCTGCCTCACAGCGCCAGAGACCCGGGTTCAATTCCCGCCTCAGGCAACTGACTGTGTGGAGTTTGCACATTCTCCCCGTGTCTGCGTGGGTTTCCTCCGGGCGCTCTGGTTTCCTCTCACAGCCCAAAAATGTACAGGTTAGGTGAATTGGCCATGCCCGTAGTGTTAGGTGAAGGGGTAAGTGTAGGGGAATGGGTCTGGGTGGGTTGCTCTTTGGAGGGTCGGTGTGGACTTGTTGGGCCGAAGGGCCTGTTTCCACACTAATCTAATATAATCTTATTAATAAAAGATATTGTACTCACTGTTGATGTCTGTAACATTTACAGCTATTATCCGTTGGCTCTTGACACCATCGACTCGGAGTTGAACAACACACGTGATCCCCTAAGGATATCTATGGCTTAAGAAAGCATCTCCCACCACCTTCTCCAGGCCAATTAGGGAAATTGACAATGAATCCTAGCTTAGCACACAGTTTCTGAAGAATTAATTTTTAAAACGTTCAGATTTTTCAAACCACTTTACAGTGGATGAAATAAAGTCATTGTTGCTTTGTAGGTGCATAGACAAATAAATAGGTGTCTCTTCTACTGCAATCATCTGGAGCACATCTTTGTTACCATCTGACCCATATCAAAGTAAATTAATATGGGTCAGATGATAACAAGATTGGAGACAGTTACAGAGAGTAGTGAACTCGGCCCAGACAATCACAAACCTCCCATTAATAGAATCCATCTACCAGGCCCTCTGTCAAGGAAAGGCCGCCAGCATTCTCAAAGATCCATCCCACCCTGGCAATGCTTTTCTACAACTTCTACCATCAGGGAGAAGGTACAGAAGCCTGAAAACACGCATCAGCCAGTTTCGAAACAGTTTCTACCCTACTGCTGTTAGAATACTGAATGGACTCACAAACTCTTAACATCCATCTGTATATGTGTTTTGGCTTTTGCCACTGTCTACTTATTATTACCTTTCTATGCTTTTAACTATGTGATCTGCCTGTATTGCTCGCAAGACAAAGCTTTTCACTGTGTCTCGGTACACGTGACAATAAATTCAATTCAATTCAATTCAACTCCCACCAATGGACTCACCCTTCTGGAGTATCAAAGTGACTAGCCAGAGATTTTCAAACTGACTTTGGTAATTGAACAAAACTGCTTTTTTATGTCCCATGAAAACAACATCCACAGGATTTCCTAGATTTTGAATATCTCATCAATCAAACTGTTAGTCATGTGCAAACTGAACCAATCAACTAACACTAACTATTCCTCTCTCCAGCCTATAGCTAGGCATGAACCATTGCATTAAAATAAGTGTTTTATTCATTTCTTGAGACAAAATTTCTATCCATTGCATTTGTCTTCCACTTATATGTGCATCTCTTTTGCTAATCTTCATTGACACCCCAGTTTCCTGCCAGTCTCATTATTATCTGCTGAGTCAGTAAAAAGAGTAAAATTCGGAAGGCAGTTCCAACTTAGTTTTATGAAAATTAAAATTTAATTTCAAGTTGTCTAACAATTATTCAGGTGCAGTTTATTGTGAAAACCCACCATCACCGAACTTATTAATTCTTGATAGAATGTATCCTGATGTTATTAAGGTGTGTTATAAATCACGGAAACCACAGATCAGGTTTCAGTGAGGAATGTTTTCAAATCACTGAAAGGAATCACAAGCGATCGGCGAATATAATTGTCTCCTTTAGCACGGAAAGCTTTGGGTTTAATCGGACTTTCCTTTTGAATAAGGATAATTGCACAAAACTTACACTTGAGTCACTTTAGAGTTGAGGCAGGATAATTTTATAGTGAGATGGAGAAAAGCATTCAGATACAAAAATCAGTTATGCTCTAACTTTCCCACCATCTCAGGAACAGGTAAGTACATTTGCAAACAAATTCATCCAAGTGTGTCCTACTAATCTGATTGTGTGAAAATGAAAACACATCTATCATTAAGCTTGAATCTACATAGTTCTGGGATTCTCTGGACATCCTCCCTATTTCCCTATGTAGCATGGACAAAAGATTGGTGGAGCCTCTGGGTAAATTGGTACATGTGACCATTTTTAGCACTTTTAAAATAATTTTCCGAAATTATGATTTTATTGAGCACCTGTCAGATAAACCCCCAGCCACATCTCAACAGTAAGTGGTACAATCAACAGAAATGCAGAGACTCCAAGCCAAAGGGGGGAGTTCACAAAATTGCACTCCTACTATTAAAACTTGCAATTATGTAGTGCCTTTCAAATCATAAAAATAATGCAGCGCACAAAGAGGGTGTCAAGTTGATTATGCTGTGCTTATTCTCAACTGGTAAAAACCATTGCACTTTCACTGCAGAGTACAATTCTTTCCAAGTATTTACCAATAGCTGTGTTTAATGCCAATGCCACTGCTGGTGGCTCAATGAACGTGTGCGCAGAAATGCTGTGTTTCATTGCTACGTCATTACCAAGAGACGGTCTGACCAATCTATTACACTTTGAAAAAGTTTTTCTATTTTCCTTTGACTGAGTCCTCTCTCACAGCAGAATACTCCACTTAATGTATCTGTTTGCAGCTAATTTTATTGATGTTTGCTCTATTAAGACCCCAGAGTAGATTTCCAGCATCTTACCTGCAGGTAAAGGTAGGTTCTGGACTGGCCAGGCATGACATGAATGCATCTAATTTTCATGAATGTAAGTAAAGATTCATAGTTTTGACAATATGTGGCCAATCTGCAAAATGACTTTTTTAGCTTGGGAACAAGACAAAAATCTCCCCCTCATATTTCTGTCCCACGCTTCCTGTGTTGAGTGCCTTAATTATGTCAAATTAATGAGGTTCATCAGTGACTGGGAAATTGCTGGAGTCAAACTTGGTTAAAACTATGTGTTGTTTGTGCATGTGAAGATATTTTGTTTGGGTAAGAGAATTACCACAGTTGTAAACTGCTAATTGGCTGTGGATTATTGTGCATTGTTACTGTGCTCTCAATAGTGAGTTGCCATATGCAAATCTGATCATATCACCATTGATGACACCTTCCATCACTTGGCTGATAATTGAGAGCGAGATTAGAGTGGTGCTGGAAAAGCACAGCAGGACGGGCAGCATCCGAGGAGCAGGAAAATCAATGTTTCAAAGACTTTTCCAGCACCACTCTAATCTTGACTCTAATCTCCAGCATCTGCAGTACCCACTTTCGCCTGATAATTGTGAGCGATCTGATGGGTCAGTGAGATTGGCCATTGTTCTTTTTGTGTATTGGCTATACCTGGGCAATTTTCCACATTGTCAGGGAGACTATTGTTATAGCTGTACTGCAACAGCTTGGCAAGGGAAGCATCGGGTTCTAGAGATCAAGCCATTCCGGTCTCCTTCCTATAAGAAGGATGTTGTGAAACTTGAAAAAGTTCAGAAAAGTTTACAAGCATGTTGCCAGGGTTGGAGAGTTTGAGCTATTGGGAGAGGCTGTTTTCCCTGGAGCGTCGGAGCCTGGAGGGTGACCTTATAGAGGTTTATAAAATCATGAGAGGCATGGATAGAATAAATAGACAAGATCTTTTCCCTGGGGTGGGGGAGTCCAGAACTAGAGGGCATAGGTTTAGGGTGAGAGGGGAAAGGTATAAAAAATCCTCAGGGGCAACCTTTCCTGCGTGAATGGAAAGACTGCCAGAGGAAATGGTGGAGGCTGGTACAATTGCAACATTTAAGAGGCATTTGGATGGGTATATGAATAGGAAGGGTTTGGAGGGATATGGGCCGAGTGCTGGCAGGTGGGACTAGATTGGGTTGGGATATCTGGTTGGCATGGACGGATTGGACCGAAGGGTCTGTTTCCAAGCTGTACATCTCAATGACACTATGACTCTTCTGTTGCCAGAATGCTGTCAGGGCTTATAGCCCTTGGAGTATCCAATGAATATATTGCTGTAATGTACAGCAGTTGCTATGGAAATTCATAAAGCACTACCCAATCATGTTACCTTCTGCAAATACTGAACAAAAAGATGGAGGAAACATCTTGGAATTTTGCATGTACCTTGTAACTGGCTTTAGATGTTGATATAGTTTTCTTAGCAAGGAGTTCAGTTTTCAAGTACCCAACTATAAATCTCTGATCAGCAAAATATCACACATCATAGTGCAACTGCCAGCATACTGAGAGAAATATTGTTTTTTTATAAATTTAAAGGAAACAACACACACTTAGAATACTCTCCAGACTTTGTTTTGCTTCCCTTTATTGGTCAGATTATTGAGTACAGGAGTTGGGAAGTCATGTTGCGGCTGTACAGGACATTGGTTAGGCCACTGTTGGAATATTGCATGCAATTCTGGTCTCCTTCCTATCGGAAAGATTTTGTGAAACTTGAAAGGGTTCAGAAAGGATTTGCAAGGATGTTGCCAGGGTTGGAGGATCTGAGCTACAGGGAGAGGCTGAACAGGCTGGGGATGTTTGCCCTGGAGCATCGGAGGCTGAGGGGTGACCTTATAGAGGTTTATAAAATCATGAGGGGCATGGATAGGATAAATAGACAAGTGGGACTAGATTGGGTTGGGATATCTGGTTGGCATGGACGGGTTGGACCGAAGGGTCTGTTTCCATGCTGTACATCTCTATGACTCTATGACTTGTCTCAGAAAACCTTTCTAGTTGTCGTTAAGAAGATTTGGATGAGATGTCACTGAAGTGCCTTTGCACATACATCTTCGAAAGAGCATGTATATCTTTGTCACTCCAGTGCTCTGAAGTGTGGCCAATGTCACCCACAAGGAGAGATGGAATCATTATGCTTTTTGATATGTCCCTGTCATATTGAAACAAATTATTGTCACTTGTAATATTGTCACCAGTGATATCGGGAACATCTGTGTCTACTCACTAATGATATATTATCTTGCTGGGGTATATAGGTTAAAAAATGAGTAAAAGGACTCAATAGTAAGATTGACATTTTAGGCAGAAGAATGGAAAGGTGACGTTAGAAGAAATATTTTTACACAAAGAATTAATGGAGCACAGAAGGGCTTTAGAGAAGAGCATAAGATTGCCCTCATTGTCTCAACCAACCATAATTTCAGCGGAATGTCTGGCCATGTGTACAAATAGGTTTTCATCAAATCTCTGTACCAATGAGTGAGAAGCTGCACAAAAAAAATCATCGTTTCTCCACCCCATAAACATTTACAGTATTGGAGATGTCGTGGAAAAGGAAAAAATGTATCTGTATAAGGATATTAGGAAAGAACAAGGACATGGGATTTGAGTAGGGAGCTAAATGCAAAGGAGACTTATTAAGCCAAATGGCCATCTTTGCTGAATTTCCTATATTCCTTTAGTAAATGGAATAAATGTCTTGCTTTCAAACCTCATGGACATTTGCACACCATATTTTTCTGCTGGTTCTTGGAATGTCATGGTGCTTTTAGTCTGTCCCTTTCCTTTCATCGATTTTAAATGCTTCCTCACAAACAGTAGTCCAAAGCATTGAAACAAACTTTTAGTTAATTTTCTGGATATTAATATTTCAATTTCATAACAACGCTTGACAATATTTTACCTCATGCTTCTAGCCCTTATATCGATGATCTCTTTTACTGAGGTTAGGGCCCAGACGGAGAACCTACAGGAGGATTCATTGATCTGGAAGCACTGCTTTTGTTGCTGAGCTCCTTGGTTGGTGTGCACACAACACAGATCACACAACACCAGGTTATAGTCCAACAGGTGCGAGTTTCCAATGAGGGGGAGGAGTAGTAGCAACAGGAAACTGTTCTCTGTTCATACTATAGTCAGTGCAGAGCTGGTTGCCTTTGAAATATGGCAGCAGGAGCTGATAATATGTGGGCTAACATTCACCTTGCTGCCTCTTGTCCTGCCTCAAACACAGGATCTGATGACCCGCCCTGCTTATATTCCTTTATTAGTTGGCAACCAAGAGATTGATGCACCTGGGCACTTAACAGCAGAATAGGTGCAGATGGGTTGAAGGGCCTTTTTCGGCGATGCAGATCTCGATGAGGACTTCAATGGTATCCATCTGCCATGACCTTTACCCTCAGGACTAAATTCAGCCCCAGCATCTGTTCCCAATACCAAACAAAATGACACACAAAATGCATGATTCTCTATTTCTCCTCCTTAAATGCTGTTCTCTTCAACCATTTCTTACGGTAGCATGTTCTAGCTGAACAAAGTGATCCCCCTCAAATTTTCCAATGTATTTTTCTTTTTTATTCGTTCACAGGATGTGGGCATGACTGGCTGGGTCAGCCCTGGAGAGTTAAGCTGTGGATCTGGAATCACATGTAGGCCAGAACAGGTAAGGACAGCAGATTTCTTTCCTAAAGGACATTAATGAATTAGATGAGCTTCTAGAACAATTGACAATGATTATGTTGTCATAATTAGACTCTTACTGAATTTTTAGTGAATTCAAATTTCATCATCAACCAAGGCAGGATTCAAACCGATATACCAAGAACATTGGCCTAGGGATTTGGATTACTAATTCAGTGGCATTACCACTACCATCTCCCCTCCAAACTAACCATATTATATTTCTGGCACAGAGCTTTGATCTCCTCATCTCCAAGGCTACCCTTTCAAACCCTTCCGTAACTTGAAAGATGTCTATCAGATTGCACCTCAGCCTTCTCTTTTCAGAAAAAAAATCAGCTTATTCAATGTTTCCAGATAGATATAACCTCTCAGTTCAGGATTCAGATTGGTAAATCTTTTATGCACCATCTCATCTTATATCAGGACCTTCTAAAGGTAGGGTGTGGAGTCATCCTGTGGTGATACCATATACAGATGCTTCATGGTACATCTTACAGACACTGTCAAGTGGATTTGCGAAACTAAAATCCAAACACCACAGTGTACCAGGCCACTAATGGGAAGAGGTACAGGCTACAAAATGTGAGGCACAAAGTTAGGACAAGTTTGATGACATTTTTTTTACAGAGAGTGTTTAGCAATTAGAATGAGTGACTGAAGCCAAAATATTAGCCATGCAAAAACCAAGGAAGGTCAATGCCTTTGAGGATTCCATTGAAGCCATATTCCTCCTTCTTGAGAAACCTAGGATCTTTGTCATTCAGCACTCGATTGCCTCGTGAATGTTTCCAAAATGATTTCTGCCTCGCATACTCTGCTGGAGATGTTATATGTATTGATCACAGAGCTCACAACACACACACACACACACATACACACACATACACACACACACACACACACACTGAGCCACAGACAGTACAAGGAACTCAAGGAGGCCAGGCTCAAGTTGAGTTGAGTTCCAAGTTGATAAAGTACTTCTGGTATAAGTCAAATAGAAGGTCAGCAGACACATGAGACCACCACCATCTGCAAGCTCTTCTATAAGGTTCACACCATCCTGACTCAGACTTTATCAGCATTCCTTGACTATTGTTGTGTCAACATCCTGGAATTTCCTCCCTAATTCAAGCAATTCAAGGAGAAAGCTCACCACCTCCTTAAGGGCTACTCGGGATGGGCATTAAAAGCTTGATTTGCCAGTGACTCCCATGGCCCATGACAGAACAAAAAACAGGGCAACTGCTGCAGCTGTGGAGTGATAAAGTGGAACATCTGCTGTAAATAAACACAAACACTTTATCTTTCTTGGGACATTACACCTCAGTCTGCAAACTTGGAGCCAAGTCTGGATCACTTTGTAAGTTATGATATCACCTCCAGAACTCTGTCCCTAGATTCAGTTGCATGTTCACTCTGACTAGCACTGTTCCTCAGATATTTATCCTGCTGTTCACCCCCAGGATCCTGAAGAAGGGCTTATGCCCGAAACGTTGATTCTCCTGTTCCCTGGATGCTGCCTGACCTGCTGCGCCTTTCCAGCAACACATTTCCAGCTCTGATCTCCAGCATCTGCAGACCTCACTCTCTCCCCAGGATCACTCTGACTGATACCACTCCTCAGGTATTTATCCTGCTATCCACTCCAAGGATCACTCTGACTGACCCTGCTGCTCAGGTATTTTTACTGCTGTTCAACCCCAGGGTCACTCTCCTTCACTCTATAGCTGCTGCTGTTGGTGTGCAGACTGACCCTGTAGCTCTTTAAATAGCTGTTTAAAAATACCAACACAGACTCCATGGGCCAAATCACCTTCTTCTATGCTGTATGATCCTCTGAAGCCGTGGAAAGTCAGTCATGATAACTCTGACAAATGGAAACTCTCCCTCCAATCCTTTCTGTGACCTGTCTCATTGAAACAGTAGGGTTAGTATTGGGAAGTAGTCCCTTCCTTGTCAGAAACAAAAAGATAGGAAATTTACTTGTAAAATCATTGATAATCATACGGTATGGGATGCAGAAAGCTTTTGACGTTGAAGCTAAATTTGATCCTTCAAGAACTGCACAACTTGTACATTGCTGTTACTTTTGAAGGTCTCTGCAGCTGGGGCAGCCTCTGCTCAGGGCCAATGATATCTGGCTGTCAGCAAAGAAGCTCTTGGTATTCCAATTAGTATCTGTGCTGCTGTTAGACTGCAAAAGGACAGCTGTATACCCACATCCTCATCAAATGGAGGAGCAGCTTCTGAAGGCAACTGTTACAAATGGCCATCGTAATTATGTGCAGAAAGCCACTTTATTGTTGTTCAGTGCTATTTCCCTTGGTCTACATTGACTTAAAATCCCATAAGACAGCAGGGTAAAGCCAGAATATTGTATAACTAACTGTAGGATAAAGGGAATTAAAGCTAATCGAAACAGTCCCTCAAATCAGTGGTGATTCAGTCTGTGATTTAAAGACCTAAGAGGTAAAGAGAAGGAGCAGCAATCTAACTGGTTAGGTCCAAGGGCAAGAATTGACAAGCAAAGGAATGACCAAGAACTGCAACGGGAGAGAGATAAGGAAGTGAATTACATTGGGAAGAATCAATGAGTTATAAATAAAAATAGACACAGACATTAGCTGCAAGAAAGGTCCAATCCCAACATTAAGCAAGAAGGATAAGTAGCTGTTGTGGGAGCAATCAATCAGCAGCAGTACCAGACTGTAAGGAATTAATAGAATTAAAATTGTTTGTCTTGGGAGAAAAAATAGGAAATCGCTCCAGGAGCAATTATGGCTGAGGTTGATGTCAGAGTTCATGAAAGGCCAATCCCCTTCTGTGCCCCCCAGGGTACAAAATGAAGTTGCAATGTTGACTGTAATTCCTGCTTGTTGTATAACTCTGGCTTATTTCCAGTATGGTACATCACAGACTGGTATGTGGCTGTGTCCCCATGAAGCTCAAGGGAACATTGATTCATTATGTCTGCAACATGTTGTTTCAGCTGCTTAGCTTGCATGAGGTTTCACGTTGAGCTTCACCATGCTCATAGGATGCTCTCCTGTACCCTCATTGTGCCAGGGTTGGTCATCTGGCATAATTGTACTGTTCGAGCGAGGGATATGGCAGACCATGAGGTTACAGGTTGTGTTCAAATGCAATTCTCCTTCCAGTGACTGTCTACAATGTTATTTTTTCATTCATTTGTGGAACATGTATTATTGTCCCTAGTTGCCCTTGAGAAGGTAGTGGTGAGCTGCCTTCTTGAACAACTGCAGTCCATGTACTGTGGGTTGATCCAAAATGCCATTAGGGAGGTAATTCCAGGATTTTGACCCAGTGACAGTGAAGGAACAGTGATATATTTCCAAGTCAGGATGGCGATTGGCTTGGAGGGGAACTTGAATTTGGTAGTGTTTCCAAGTATCTGCTGCCCTTGTCCTACTAAATGGAAGCAGTCATGGGTTTGGAAGGTGTCTAAAGATGTTTGTTGAATTTCTGCAGCACATCTTGTAGATAGTACACCCTGCTGTTATCAAGCATTACTGATAGAGGGAGTGTATGTTTGTGGATGTGGTGCCAATCAAGAGGGGCTGCTTTATCCTGGATTGAGTGAAGCTTCTTGTGTGTTGTTGGAGCTGCACTCATCCAGGCAAATGGGAATTATTCCATCACATTCCTGACTTGTGTCTTATAGATATTGGACAGGTTTTGGGGAGTCAGGAGGTGAGTTACTCACCGGAGTTCGGGTGAGTTTCTGGTCAATGATAACCTTCAGGATGTTGATGGTGGGGGATTCAATGATAGTAGCACATTCAGGACTGAGAGACTCTCTTTAAGCTTTATTTTTCTTTGTTTTGCTTATTCTTAAAACTATTCAAAACAGCACCAATCATGGTGACAGTAGTAAAGCTTTTCACTGTATTTTACTATTTTTATTACAGTAAAATATATGTGACAAGAAAATCATTCAAAATCAAAAAAAAAGAATGTAAAGGGGCAGTGGTTAGATTGTCTCTTGTTGGAGATGGTCATTGCCTGATTTGTCTGCCTGTAAGGTCTTCTGAAGAAAACCAAACTTCACAATGAGCTCAGCTTATCCCAAGACCTATATCTCCTTCAAACCTACTTCTCTGGAAGTTGTTATTAGAAAATGTGGATCAAGTCCACACCGAAACCAATTTGCAGTGCCTTCATCAGCTTTGTTATTACGACAGGTCAGAACCCTGGAATACTATGGGCATTTCTAGCCCTTAATTTCAAAATCTGTTTTGTTAGGAAAGAACTGCTACTGAAACAAAGTAACTGTAGATGTACGCATTCCTGTGTGGGACTGATGGGATGTAACACTTACATATGTTTAAGAAACTTCAAGCAGTCTGGGATGTGACATCTGGTGACTACAAAAGTAGTGGCGTGCTGATTGATTGATTGATTTGACTTATTGTCACATTTACCTGAGTACAGTGAAAAGCTTTGTTTATGAGCAGAACAGGCAGATCATAGTAAACAAGGACATATAGATCATAGGGTGGCGATAAAAACCCTTGGGCAGAAGCATACAAGTTACACTGCATAGGGTGTGCGCTAGGCAAGAGCGACATTAACAAGGTCAGCATTATTTGAAATTAGAGGATGCATTCATCATCAGTCTGAGAATGGCAGGGGAAAAGCTGTTCGTGTGTGTGTGTGTGTGTGTGTGTGTGTGTGTGTGTGTGTGTGTGTATGTGTGTGTGTGTGTGTGTGTGTGTGTGTAAGCTTCTGTATCTTTTTCCTGATGGAAGAGGTTGTCGGAGATTATTTCCAGGGTGGGAGGGGTCTTTGATGATGTTGGCAGCCTTTCCGTGACAGCGAGCCGTGTAAATGGAGTCCATGGATTGAAGGTTGGCTCCTGTGATGGTTTGGGCTGCACACACCACCTTCTGTAGTTTTTTCTATGGTCCTGGGCAGAGCAGTTGCCAGACCAGGTCACTATGTACCCAGACAATATCCTCTCTATGGTATTCCTGTAAAGGTTGGTGAGGATCCTAAGCCCACTGACTCCCACAGCTACCTAGGCTACATCTCTTCCCACCCTACCTCTTGTAAAAATGCCATCCCTTATTCCCAATTCCTCTGCCTCCACTGCATCTGTTCCCAGGATGACCAATTCCACCTCAGAAAATCCCAGATGGCCTTCTTCCAAGATCGCAATTTCCCTTCCCACATGGTTGACGAAGCCCTCCAGCACATCTCCTCCACTTCCTGCACCTCCCCCCTTGAAGGAGAAAGTGAGGACTGCAGATGCTGGAGATCAGAGCTGAAAATGTGTTGCTGGAAAAGCGCAGCAGGTCAGGCAGCATCCAAGGAACAGGAGAATCGACTTTTCGGGCATAAGCCCTTCTTCAGGAATCCTCCACCCTTGAACCCCTCCTCTCCCAATGCAACAAGGATAGAACCTCCCTGGTCTTCACCTTCCACCCCACCAAACTCTGCATACATCACATCATCCTGCACCACTTCCACCACCTACAAACGGACCCCACCACCAGATATATTTTTCCCTCCCCACCCCTATCAATGTTCCGGAGAGACCCCTCTGTGACTCCCTCGTCAGGTCCATGCCCCCCACCAGGCACTTTCCCTGCCAGCACATGAAGGGCAAAACCTGTGCACACCACTCCCCTCACCTCCGTTCATGGCGCCAAAGGATTCTTTCACATCCAACAGAAATTTACCTGTACTGCCACTAATGTCATCTACTATATGCACTGCAGCCAGTGTGGTCTCCTCTACATCGGGGAGACAGGATCGCTTCAGAGGACATCTCTAGGACACCCACACCCACCAACCTTACCGCCCCATGACTGAACACTTCAACTACCCCTCCCACTCCACCAAGGACCTCCTCCATCGCCAAACCCTTACAACCTGAAGCCTGGAGGAAGAATGCCTCACATTCCACCTTGGGACCCTGCAACCACACGGGATCAATGTGGATTTAGCCAGTTTCCTCATTTCCACCCCCCCGCCCCACATTATCCCAGTCCCAAGCCTCCAACTCGGCACCACCCTCCTGACCTGTCCATCACCTTTCTCATTTGTCTGCTCCACAACCCCCAACCTATCACCACTGCCTCAACTTCATCAACCTATTACATTCTCAGCTACCTTCCCCCAACCCCACCCATTTATCTCTTAGCCCCCGGCCCACAAGTCTCATTCCTGATGAAGGGCTTGTGACCGAAACATCTATTCTCCTGCTCCTCGGATGCTGCCTGACTTGCTATGTTTTTCCGCCATCACAGTCTTGACTCTGATCTCCAGCATTTACAGTCCTCACTTTCTGCTTATGGACATGCCAACTTTCCTGAGCCACCTGAGGAAGAAGAGGCATTTTTGTGCCTTCTTGACTGTCGCATCTATCTGGGAAGTCCAGGACAGATTGTTGGTCATTGTCACTCCTAGGAGGTTGATGCTCTCAACCCTCTCAACCGCTGCTCCGTTGATGTAGACTGGGGGGGGGGGGGGGGTTGCCTCCATTCTTTCTGAAGTCAATGATGAGTTCTTTAGTTTTGTCAACAACAAAAGAGAGGTTGTTATCATTTCACCACGACACCAAGCCCTCTGTCTGCTTTCTATGTTCGGACTCATCATTGTTTGATAACAGCCCTACCACCGTGGAGTTGTCAGCAAACTTGCAGATGGTGTTTGTTCGGAATTTGGCTACACAGGGAGTTCAGTCGGGGGCTGAGAATGCAACCTTGAGGGGCTCCAATTTTGAGTGTTGTACTGGAGGAGGTGTAGTCACCTATCTTCGCTGATTGTGGTCTGTGGGTCAAGAAGCTGAGAATCCAGTCGCAGAGGGTGGAGCCACGAACTAGGCCTTGCAGTTGGAGATCAGTCTGGAGGGGATAATGATGTTGAAGGTGGAGCTGTAGTCGTTGAGCAGGAGTCTGACAAAGGTGTCCTTGTTGTCCAGATGTTCCAGTGATGAGGGCAGGGCTAAAGAAATGGCAGCCACTGTGGACCTGTTACGTCAGTAGGCAAATCATAGGAGATTGAGGCAGGCTGGGAGACTAGAGTTGATGTGAGCCAAGACCAGTCTCTCGAAGCACTTCATTGTTATGGTGGTCAGAGCCACTGGGTGGTAGTCATTTAGGCATATTGCATGAGCTTTCTTAGGTACTGGGATGGTGATGGTCTTCTTGAAACAGGTGGGAACTTCGGCTTGTAGGAGGGAGAGATTGAAGGTGTCAGTGAATACCTCCTCCAGTCGGTCCACACAGGATCTCAGTGCTTGCCCGGGAATTCAGTCCAGACCCATTGCTTTCCTTGGTTTGACTCCCAGGAAGACCGATCTGACAACCGCAGTGGTGACAGTCGGCACAGGTGTGCCAGGGCCGTCAAGACCTGCTCAAACTGACCATAGAAAGCATTGAGCACATCAGGGAGAGATGTGTCTTTGTCCACTATCTTGCTCCGCTTTATTTTATATTCCATAATCTTGTTTAGGCTTTGCCACAAACGACATGAGTGTATATGGTCAGCTTGGGCCTCTAACTAGGTCTGGTACTGCCTCTTGGCATCCTTGATGGCTTTGCGGAGTTCATAACTGAACTTCTTGTATAGGTCTGGGTCATCTGACTTGAATGCTGGATGTCTGATCTTCAGTAAGGAGTGGATTGCATGGTTTGTCCAAGATTTATGGTTGGGGAAGACCCAGATTGACTATTTGGTACGCAGTCCTCCACGCATTTACTAATGAAATCCATGAGGTGGTGGAGTACTCATCTGGGTTTTCCACTGAATACTTGAACACGGTCCAGTCCACTAATACCGAGCAGTCCTGCAGACAATCTCCTACTGCCTCCGGCCAGCATTATATTTCTTTCTGTGAAGGATCCTCCTGTTTCAGCTTCTGCTTGTAAGCTGGGAGGAGGAACACAGCACTGTGATCTGATTTTCTGAAGTGTGAGCAGGGGCTGGAGTGGTAGGCACCCTTGATGGTTGTGTAGCAGTAGTCCAGGATTTTTGCTCCTCTCGTGGGGCAGGAGAAGTATTGGTGGGACTTTGGAGCACCCCCTTGAGGTCTGCTTGGTAAAAGACGCTGGCCACGATGAATAAGTCTTCGGGGAATTTCATCTCATGTTTGTGGTGTGTCTAGGGCATTCTTCGCATCCGCATGGGGTGGTATCAAGATTTCTACCAGGATGGCAGAGGTGAACTCGCACAGCAGATACCAGGGACGACATTGCAAATTATGCCCCAAATTGCAGATACATTCTATGATTATTTCCATGTGATTAATACACAGAGGCATGTGTTAAAAAGCCATTTTCAACTCTAATGGAGTGTGCTAGTGGGACTGAACATTCTTTTGTGTATCAGCCTGCACTCAAGCATTAATGTGTCATGAAGGTCACAGTCATACTATTATATCTCTGTTCACATCCCGGCAGTTACTCTAATAGATAAAGGCACCCTGTCACTTTAGAGTGCTGCAAGCCAGTTAAAAAAATAGGAATCAGGACAAAGGAATTTCAATCAACCAGATCCTCAAAAATCCACTGTTCAATGACTAGCATCAATGTTATCAATAACTTTCATTGCAGTGATCATAATGTTCACTACATGCTGTTCACAAATGATTCACAGATACATACAAGTTTTTTTAAACTTTTTTATTTGGACTTGCTTCTTATTTCTAATCAGTGTACATACATGTTTCATAGAGTCATAGAGTCATACAACATGGAAACAGACCCTTCGGTCCAATCCGTCCATGCCAACCAGATATCCCAACCCAATCTAGTCCCACCTGCCAGCACTCGGCCCATATCCCTCCAAACCCTTCCCAATCATATACCCATCCAAATGCCTCTTAAATGTTGCAATTGTACCAGCCTCCACCACATCCTCTGGCAGCTCATTCCATACACATACCACCCTCTGCGTGAAAAAGTTGCCCCTTGGGTCTCTTTTATATCTTTCCCCTCTCTAAATCTTTTCTGAACCCTTTCAAGTTTCACAAAATCTTTCCGATAGGAAGGAGACCAGAATTGACGCAGTAATTAGTAAGCTCATAAATGATAATTCAAAAATGCCTGATAAAATTGGCGGCTCCTTTTGTACAAAAGTTCATATAGTCTGAGAGAAAGGTATTCACAAAGTAAGGGATAATTAATCTTATTGCGACGGACTGAAGGAACAGGTAAATAAAGAAGGAGATTTCATCCCTCCTCACCTGGAGTTTTCATAGGTTGAGACATCCTGTCTGGAATCATAATGAATTGTTAAACATCTCTCAGGTTCTGCTCACAACAACTTCGAACGTAAAGCTGAAACTTCAGCCAACTGCACCCACCTGAGTCCAAGCCCCTGTGGAATAGAATCTGCACTGAATGCTGTCTTTCTGGACACAGGCAAAAAATCAATTAATGTCCACACCTTTGATTTGGGAGTTATTTTTAGTTGTAAACTTATTTCCTTGTTTTTGTGTGTGTGTATACACATGGTGTGTGTGTGTCTGCCTATCTGTGTGTCTGTGCGCATGTGTGTGTGTCTGTTTGTGTCTGTGTGCATGTGTGTATGTCTGTGTGCATGTGTGTGTGAGTCTGTCTGTGTCTGTGTGTGCCTGTGTCTGTGTGTCTGTCTGTGCATGCATGTGTATGTGTCTGTGTCTGTGTGGGTCTTTGTGTCTGTGTACTTGTGTGTGTTCCTATAATTGCCTACTAGGTTTGAATACATCACTCAACTGTACGTCTATACCTTCAGCATTTCTTGCAGACAGAGGATTTTGGATAAGTTGTCATCATTACCTATTTCTAAAGGAACAGAGGGAAAATTAAAAGACCTCCTTGTTAGCAGCCCATGGAGGAATAAAACAATTCATTTCTTTCCTTCCCCTGCCCATAGCAGCACACTTGGAGGACTGAGCACAGCTTGAGCCATACTTTGAAAAGGACATAGAGGTACTGGAAAAAGTGAGAAAAATATTTACAAACATTGATATTAAATCTGCGAAGTTATAACTATCTTGAAAGATTCAACAAGGTTAACATTTTTACTCGAGAGAACAAGTCAGAGGGATGATCCAAGAGAGGTCGATAAGATTATGAAAGGATTTGATAGGGTGAACATAAAGCTGAAAGTTCTATTTTTTATAGAGGCAGTGCGATTGAGTTGTCTAACATAAAGGGCTTACGCCCGAAATGTCGACTCTTCCACTCATCAGATGCAGCCTGACCTGCTGTACTTTTCCAGCGCCACAATCTTCGACACTGATTCTCCAGCACCTGCAGTCCCCACTTTCTCCTTGTCTAACATAATCCAACCAGAAGTGGAGTTCTTTATTTGAATGAGGATTGTGAAAGTATTTCATATAATTAGGAAGTTAGTGTGATAGCCTTACAAAAACGATGAGTAAAAAGACTTCACACATGCATTATAGATGCATCAAGTGAATCTCAACTTTATGGTTTCTTTTGAAAGATTTTCCACTTCTGGCCTCCCCTCACAAAGAGTTCTTGAATGTCAGAAATTACAAGAATGTGAATTTGGCTCACTGTCAGATTCATTTGTTTATTGACCTCACAGAATTCCCTCTGTGGTACAAGTTGTCTCCTGACTCATCCGGAACTTTACACAACACCCACGACCCAAAATCCCTGGAGAAGTTGGTTGAAACTTACATGAATTACCATAGTTTAACCCCTTCTCTAATTTGACTGCCATTTTAAAAACTCACCCAATAGAAACTGCTCGACAATTTGACTGTATCTTACAATCACCCTCATACATCTTCATTACTTATGTTGATTGTAGACCTAGAGATTATCATTCTCGGTCTTTAATTTCCCGACCTCGGTAATCACGCTGTGGTGTTGTGCTCCTTTTATGATGATTCATATTCTAAGTATCACTAATTTATCTCCTGCTATCATCCAACTGATCTATCCTTTGTTAAACACCCCTTTGGTCCAGAGTGTCTTTCACACCTTGCTCAGGATGGACATAATGTCGGTCGCACTACAAGAAACAACACAATCCCTATGCCATGGTGAGGATAATTGACTCCAGGGTACATGGATGTTTGAATGCTCCTTCAGTACCATTGTTCATGATAATGTCTCTTCGAGTCTCTTAATTGCATTTGGTAATGACAGTTACCTTACAAAATTGTTTGTAATTATGTTACTTCTAGACTTTAATGATCTGGAGTTTCGGCTGGCTGACACTTCCATAAGTTTACAATTAGCCCCTTAGCTGTGTAGCACTGCACTGGGCATTGTGTTGAGACTTAACTATTCATATTTTAGACTTTGACTTCCTGTCCATGGGGATTTGGCATTTTTTAAATCTTATAATTTTATAGTTCAGGGAAGGTCATGTCCTTCACATTTGAGTTCTATTCATTATTTCTCTGCTCTTCTACTCATTGATTATCTCCAAAACAAAACCAAGAATTGTAGGTACTGGAAATCTGAAACAGAAATAAAAATTGCTGGAGAAACCCACGAGCTCTTAAAGCATCTGTGGAGAGAAAGCAGAGTCAATGTTTCGGGTCCAGTGACCCGTCATCAGAAGATATTAAGAGATTAACTCTTTCAAAGAGACCAAAAAACTTAAAAGCCCTTTCAAGAAAGTCATACTGGAAATTGCATGTTGGGAGAAAATTGGAAAAGTTAGAGGCACATTACAAGCTATACTTGTAATGTAAGGCTAAAACTTTTGTCCAATCAGATTCAAGTTTCAACATGGTAAAACTTTCCTAATTATAATAAATGGAGCTAAAGTAGTGAGTACAGGAAAATGAGAACAGTATCTTGCCATTCAACTCCTCAAACATGTTTGAAGTTTAACTGGATCATGGTTGATCAGTAACTTAACTGCCTTACACCTTATATACCTTGATGTTCTAATCTAACAAAATTCATCAATCACAGTTTTGGAATTTTCTGTGGAGCTAATTTCAATAGCTGTTTGGAAAATAGTTCTGGATTTCCATTATTTATTTCAAGAAATTATTCCTGACATCACCAAATGGTCCAACTCTAATGTTAATGTTGTGCCCTCTTTATACTGGACTTCACCACTCATGAAAATGGTTTTACTCAATTTACCATTTGAAATACATTCACTATCTCCAACATCGCAATTATATCACCCATAATCTTTTTTTAATGCAACCTGTACTCCCAATGTGACCCTCTTTGCCGTCTTATAGTTCTGTTTAACCTATACCACAGTCCTTGCAACATATCCTTCCTGAGAATGCAGTGTCCAGAAGCAAATGCAGCCATCCATGTGTAGTGCTAGTGGGAAGTGCTAATGGGTTCAATGTGCATCAGATCAGAAGCTCTTGTCAATGTTATCCCCCAGAGTGACAACCTACACATGAGCTGAGTAATATCACAGAGGGTTAATTTAACAGTAAATTTAATACAGACAACGATAACAGGAAATGTCTCTCAATATTGACCTATGCTTTCAATTCGTGAAACGTTTTGTATGCAGAACCTTGCTGTTTAGATGGATTAAGTCTTCTGAGGCTTTCATTCAGCTACACTGAGAAGATTGTAAATTACTTTGAAAGTGCAGACACCGCATTTACTTCTGCTTACTGTTCAATGAGAGATAGCACCACATCAGTTGTATGGTACGTCTTGAAGCAACGAAGTGATTAGTGACTGCCAGAATGTAAACTGTGGTGTTACAAGCAAAGCCTCTTACATATATTGTTTGTATAACAACTTTATTCTAAAACTTCCACTGTAGGTATGTTCTCTGCACACTGGCAAGCAAATATTGTGAGAGTGATGTGCAGCTTTTAAATCAATGTTTCTATAAAAGTTGTAGCAAACATAAAGATGCAAGAACCAAGGACTAGTGAGAGGATTTAAATTCCTGGTAGTGAACAACCCCTCGGTTATCCGAACATCAATTATTTGAATTTTGGATTATCTGAACAAAACCTCAAGGTCCCGTTACAGAAACGAGGTGTTACTGACACTGGTGCGACGATCATGTCTTTTGTTTACAATGATTAAAAGTGAATTTGGATTACCTGTACTGAAGAAGATGTGAAAAGGCTGGCAAAAACAAAGAAACTCAAGCACCTCAAGCAACAATGACTGGATTTTTTTTACATAAGGGTTAGTTACACAGCCCTTTGCAAAACTAAGTGCTTTATTCCTGTCACTTTACTCGGCTGTTCATGAAAAAAAATTGGCAGAGAAAGTAAACGTATGAGCAAGGGGTGTTTCTGTCTTTCTATCGCGACACTGTTCACCAGAAACTGACAATGCTCTTGTGATTTTAGAAACTGTTCAGGACCTTGTTAAATGTTGCCGTTTTCATATTTGTGTGATGGTGAGGGTTTAGTCCTTCTCAGTTTAACCAGATGTGTGCAATCTGCTCCTCGCAGCCCGGAATGTTGCTTTAGTATTATTCCTGTCACTAAAATACCAAGATATTTCTGAAAAAAACATTTAAAAATCCGCAATTTGCAGATTTAATGATATAGAAGATGGTATTAGTAATAACATTAGCAAATTTGCCGATGATACTAAGCTGGGTGGCAGGGTGAAATGTGAGGAAGATGTTAGGAGATTACAGGGTGACCTGGACAGGTTAGGTGAGTGGTCAGATGCATGGCAGATGCAGTTTAATGTGGATAAATGTATGGATCTCCACTTTGGTGGCAAGAACAGGAAGGCAGGTTACTACCTAAAAGGAATCAATTTATGTAAAGGGGCAGTACAAAGAGATCTGGGTGTTCTTGTACACCAGTCAATGAGGATAAGCATGCAGGTACAGCAGGTAGTGAAGAAGGCTAATAGCATAGCGTTCATAACAAGAGGGATTGAGTATAGAAGCAAAGAAGTTCTTCTGCAGCTGTTCAGGGCCCTGGTGAGACCACACCTGGAGTATTGCGTGCAGTTCTCTTCTCCAAATTTGAGGAAAAACATTCTCGCTATTGAGGGAGTGCAGCGTAGGTTCACGAGGTCAATTCCTGGAATGGCGGGACTACCTTATGCTGAAAGGCTGGAGCGACTTTTGTATACCCTTCAGTTTAGAAGACTGAGAGGGGATCTGATTGAGACATATAAGATTATTAAAGGATTGGACACTCTGGAGGCAGGAAACATGTTTCCGCTGATGAGTGAGTGCCGAACCAGAGGACACAGCTTAAAAATACGGGGTAGCCCATTTAGGACAGAGATGAGGAGAAACTTCTTCACCCAGAGAGTGGTGGCTGTGTGGAATGCTCTGCCCCAGAAGGCAGTGGAGGCCCAGTCTCTGGATTCATTTAAGAAAGAGTTGGATAGAGCTCTCAAGGATAGTGGAATCAAGGGTTATGGAGATAAGGCAGGAGCAGGATACTGATTAAGGATGCTGAGCTGAAAATGTGTTGCTGGAAAAGTGCAGCAGGTCAGGCAGCATCCAGGGAACAGGAGAATCGACGTTTCGGGCATAGGTCCTTCTTCAGGGCTTAAGGATGATCAACCATGATCATATTGAATGGTGGTGCAAGATCGAAGGGCAGAATGGTCTACTCCTGCATCTATTGTCCATTGTCTATTAGTTCGTTTAAATAGCAGAATCATCAAATTTATAGATTTAACCAAACTCTCTGGTAGAGATGATAATTTGGAGATGCTGGTGTTGGACTGGGGTGTACAAAGTTAAAAATCACACAACACCAGGTAATAGTCCAACAGGTTTAATTGGAAGCACTAGCTTTCGGAGCAACCACCTGATGAAGGAGCGTCGCTCCGAAAGCTAGTGCTTCCAATTAAACCTGTTGGACTATAACCTGGTGTTGTGTGATTTTTTTATCTCTGGTAGAGCATAGTGTTAGATCCTCAAATCTCCTCTGGAAGTACATAGAGTGCTTAAGGAACATTTGAGGATTTGGCCTCCACCTTGATGAATTTTATTTATACAGAAAGTAATTTTATTTGTAAACTATCATGAATTTTAAGCAATATCCAGTGTTTGTTCACATTTTATTGAGTGAATGAAATAAAAACTCTGGTAACATGCTTTTTTACATTTTATGTTCAGCATGGCTTCCTTAGTTTACAATCAGATCAGTTATTTGAACAATCAGTTATCCGAACAAAATATACCCCACCCACCTCACTTGGATAATTGAGGTTGTTCTGTACAGTTTTGGATGGTAGCAAAGTCAAGAACAAAGAAGGGGAGGATTTATTGAAATGTGTAAAAGGGAACATCGTTGATTAGTGTATCCCCAGCCCAATTAGAGAGGACTAGTGTTGGATATAATTCGGGGAATGCAGTGAGGCAAGTGGAGTATGTTTCAGTGAGAGACCATTTAGGAATAAGGGTCATAATACCATCAGGTTTAGAATGTGTATGGGAAAGTACAATGGACAATTGAGCATAAAAATACTTAAGCAGAAGAGGGATAATTTCAGTGTATTAGAAGAACTCTTACTGTCCATTTTTATGTTTCTTGCTAGTTTACTGTCACAATCTAATTTCTCTATTTTCTCTTTTTAAATTATCTTTTGCTGGTTGTTAAATTCTTCCCAATTCTCTTGCCTATTTCTAACCTTTGCAGTAGTATATGCCTTTTCTGTCAATTTGATACCTTCTCAAACTCCCTTAGTCAGTCAAGTATGGTTTCATCCTCTCAAGGTCTTTCTTTCTTGTTAGATTATATCTTTACTGAGAGTTATGAAATTGTTGTGATAAGTGGATTCTTTGGGTTTTCATAGAAGCTAAGACTAAATGTGTAGGTTACTGTTTAGCAATGTGTATTGATAGATTACGCAGCTAGTAAGGTGACAGCACAATGTACTTTGTGCTGTATAGTTCAAAACCACTTAACAGGGTACATGCACATGGTTACTCAGGTCATAGCTAGGTCATAGCTTATCTCAGAGGTTATCATTTAACCCAATCTTTACATTTCCCCCAAGTACCTTCTCAGTTTCTAATATTATTGACTTTAATTTCAATATTATTAATTGAAATAGTTAACAAGTATTTGACTAATGACTGAATGTATTTCCAACTCCATCATTTTTCGCCAAAGTCCATTGTGCACAGATTCAAAACCTGTGGAAACCGAACAATTCTCCCTGATCTGTTCATAGGAAATGAGGGAGGAGGGCAATGGCCTGAAGACTGATCTGGAACCATGCCCTCAGCAGCTAAATGAGATAAGACCAGGATGAGTAACAGTACCGAAAGATCATGGCATTGGAAGGTCTGTTGGATTAAGGGCTGCCACATTGCATGAAGACAAATGGGTTCTCAATGTAAAGGTACAACGTTGGTTTGACTCAAAGCGGGTCAAATAGTTTTATCTCTGTCTTTCTGTAGAAGAGAAATGTGTTAAAGTTAAAGTTCTCTGAACACACTATCGAAGAATTGCTAAACAATATCTCCATTCAACTGTGACAGCTCAATAACATTTTGAGATTCTTGTGCTATATTCTCAGGTTAAGGATGAAGAGAGCAGCGACTTACTGGGAAGATTGCTGAATATAGGATCACTTCTTCAAAAGACTCGCTCCAAGCAATTGAAGAATGAACAAACATCTCTTAAGAGATTGCTGCTTCCAATGGAAAATGTGCAGTCAGGATGGTCAAGACTGCATTTGAAGTTATTGCCAAATGTTCTGGACAAGGCAATGAGAAGAAGGCAAACTCAACATTGGCTGCTAGCAAATTGGGTAAAGAGGGAAAACCTCCCTATGTCCCGGAGTTAGGTACCTGAGAGTGTGTTTGTTTGAAGTGTTCTGAGGAATTGCAGCATGAATCTTCATGAACGTAGCATCCACAATCTCATTTACAGAAGGTAGATCATGTTTGAGATGTAGTGGCTGTTCTGTACTGGAAAATGCAGCGCGCTAGGTACCCCAGCCAACAACGTGACAAAGACCGGAAAAGCTGCTTTGAGGTATGAACATCCACGAGTGGAATGAATCAGAAGGGAAGAGGTTATGGTGAAAGAGGTCATGAATCTGAAAGATAACTCTGAAATGAAAATAGAAAATCCTGGAAATGGAAAGTTCAGACAGCGCCCATGGTGGGAAAAACAGGTTGTTTGTTTAAGTGGTGACTGAAGATAAATATTCTGAGCACACTGCAGAAACACTCCCACTTTTAAAAAAAAAAAGTAGCACTCTTCTTCCCAAGTACTACCATGGGGCTTTTATAGATCTGAGCTGGAGGTAGCTTACAAGTGAATTCTTCCTGCACGAGTTCCTTCTTTCCTTCCTTTGGCTGGTATTCATGATGCAGAGCTATTCACATCCTTTATTTGACTCCATGGGCTAAATCCTCATGTGGCTTTGTGTGACAGTTTGGATGCTAACTCCTCTGTTTGCAGATGATTGCACAATGTTCAGCAACTCCTTAGTATTTAAGCAGCCCATCTGTAGCAACACCTGGACAATATCCACGCCTGGGCTGACAAGAGGCAAGTAAAAGCAAAATGCTGCAGACGTTAGAAATATGAAATGAAAGCAAAGTTCTGGAAAAACTCGGCAGGTCTGGCAGTATCTGTAAAGAGAGTTGATGTTTTGAGTCCAGTATGACCTTGTTCTGAACTTGCAAATGATATTTGTACCCATTAGTGCCAGGCAATGACCTTCTCCTGATCAGAGAATCCAAACATGGTTCCTTAACAGTTTCATCATCACCGAATTCCTCCACTAGCCACATTCTGTGGGAGGTTACTATTAACCAGTAAAAACTGGACTAGCTATTGTAAATACTATAGCGATAACAACAGGTTGAAGACTGGGAAGCCTCAGTGAATTACTCTCTGATGCCTGTCCACCACCTACAATGCACAAGTCAGGAGTGTGGTGAACTTGCCTGGAGGAGTTCAGCTCCATCTTGAGATGCTTAACACCATCCAGGACAAAGCAGCCCACTTGATTGCCACTCTGTCTACAAACATCCACAGCAGTGACGCTGAGGAGTAGCAGTGAGTACCATTTACAAGATGTTCTGTAGCAAATCACCCAAGGCTTTTTAGACAGTACCTTCTCAACCCATTTTTGCTGTGAACTAGAAGGACCAAGGTAGCAGATAAATGGGAACACCACCACCTATAAGTTCCTCATTAAGTTCCCTTCAATTCTGTGACTTTCACCTTGGTTATGGAGAGAGATAGGTGCGTGCAACAGGGTAGGTTTTACAATTGGGGGAAGGGTAAATACGATGCTGCAAGACAGGATCTGAGATGCATACATTGGGAGCATAGGCTGTCAGGGAAGGATGTCATTAAAATGTGGAACATTTTCAAGGAACAGATACGACGTGTCCTTGATATGTATGTACCCGTCAGGCAGGAAAGAGATGGTCGTGTGAGGGAACCTTGGTTGATGAGGGATGTTGAATGTCTAGTAAAGAGGAAGAAGGAGGCTTACATAAGGTTGAGGAAACAAGGTTCAGACA
>NC_057711.1:143056461-143073172 GCF_004010195.1 Chiloscyllium plagiosum | reverse complement strand
TTTTCCCCGGGTACAACAGAGTGTTACAAGGGGACATAAATTTAAGGTGAAGGGTGGAAGGTATAGGGGGGATGTCAGGGGTAGGTTCTTTACCCAGAGAGTGGAGGGGGCATGGAATGCGCTGCCTTTGGGAGTGGCAGAGTCAGAATCATTGGTGACCTTTAAGCGGCAATTGGATAGGTACATGGATAGGTGCTTAAGCTAGGACAAATGTTCGGCACAACATTATGGGCCGAAGGGCCTGTTCTGTGCTGTACTGTTCTATGTTCTATGTTGCCCATCTGTGTGGAGTCCGCACGTTCTCCCCATGTCTGCGTGGGTTTCCTCCGGGTGCTCCGGTTTCCTCCCACAGTTCAAAAATGTGCAGGTTAGGTGAATTGGCCATGTTAAATTGCCCGTAGTGTTAGGTGAAGAGGTAAATGTAGGGGAATGGGTCTGGGTAGGTTGCTCTTCGGAGGGTTGGTGTGGACTTGTTGGGCCGAAGGGCCTGTTTCCATACCGTAAGTAATCTAATATCTAATATAAGTCACTCACTATTCTGACTTGGAAATGTATCATTGCTCCTTCCATGTCACCGAGCCAAGATCCTGGGATTCCCTCCCTGACTGCATCAACCTACAACAAATAAACAACATGGCAGCTCACCACCACATTTTCAAGGGCAAGTAGGGATGGACAGTAAATACTGGCCCAGCCAGGGAGCCCACATCCCACTGATTAATTTATTTTAAAATGCAAGTTATCGATGTTCTTGATGGGGCAACTTGGTGGCCCAGTAGTTAGCAATGCTGCCTCACAGCACCAGGGACCTGAGTTCGTTTCCAACCGACTGTCTGTGTGGAGTTTGTACATTCTCCCCGCGTCTGCGTGGGTGCTTCAGCTTCCTTCCACAATTCAAAGATGTGCAGTTTAGGTGAATTACCTATGCTAACTTGTCCCATAGTGTTCGGGGATGTGAAGGTTAAGTGCATTAGTCAGGAGTAAATGTAGGGGAATAGGTCTGGGTGTGTTATTCTTCGGAGGGTTGGTGTCAACTTATTGGGCCGAAGGGCCTGTTTCCATAGGGATTCTATGATTCTAACAGTGTCTCTGGAACATGAGGTGAGGAAGAAGAACTTTCCGGGCA
Organism: Chiloscyllium plagiosum; assembly: GCF_004010195.1. Lineage (NCBI taxonomy): Eukaryota > Metazoa > Chordata > Chondrichthyes > Orectolobiformes > Hemiscylliidae > Chiloscyllium > Chiloscyllium plagiosum. The sequence continues at coordinate 143,072,046 of NC_057711.1, read as the reverse complement.
GTCATTCAAATATAGAGCAGTATTTCTCATGTTGCAGCATTGAGGTCGAAGATTTCTGAATGTCTAATTTCCTTCCCCTGTTGTCTTAGACAGCCTTGTCACTTGCACCCACACTCCTAAATGAAAGATTGTTACAAGATTTTGGAACTTCCGTCACATTCCCTTTTCGGCGAATCTAGGATTAGAGGCTACCTTTTAAAAAATCAGGGTTCACCCATTTAAAACAGAGATTAGATGAAATGCTTTCTCTCAGACGGTCATGAGTCTTTGGAACTCTCTTCCTGAAAAGGTAGTGGAGGCATAGTCCTTGGATTTTTTAAGGGAGAGGTAGGTTTAGGTAGGTTTTTGTTAAGCAAGCAGTTAAAAGTTTATCAGGGGTCAGCATGATCATACTGAATGGCAGAGCAGGTGCAAGGGAACTGAATGGCCATCTCCTATTCATGACTCATATGTTCATATTCACATTCCCAAGAAGTGGAGCAGTTCTCCATTAATACAATTGGACACACAAACTGGCATTATCATAAGATTAAGTGAAGAATTCTGTTCACCCGGATCTAGATGAGTATTGGAGGGGTCTTTGATGTGCTGCCTCATGAAGTGAACCCAACAGTTTCAGAAATATCCTTTAGAGAAGGAAATCTGCTGTACTTATTTAGTTCTGTTTGTTTGTCAATCATTCCAAACTAATTGACACTTATCTACATTCTGAAGTGGCCTGACAAGCCATTCATTAATATCACCTTGGGATAGACAATAATTACAAATGCTGCCAGTGAAGACTGCATATCAAGAATTAATAATGAAATAAAACATTAACATTAGCAGCTTTTAAATGAGCATAGAACATAGAATACTACAGCACAGTACAGGACCTTCGGCCCTCGATGTTGCGCCGCCCTGTCATACTAATCTGTTAGTTAACGGTCTAGGCAGTGAACATGTTAATGTACAGCAGGGTGTTATGTCAACCACACACCTGCATCATGTGCCAGCACTGTACAAGGTGGACATATTGCATGTGCTTCAAGAAAACAGCCATGTCTCAAGGACTGCGGGAAGTAGTAATTCATCAAGTCTAATGAGACATGCTTCAGGCAAGAGTCCAAACACTGAAAATCAGGGGCAGCCTCTAATATCAGTCCAGAGGCTTCAGCACAATTGGGCGGATTGTTAAGCAGTCACAGTTCGGGGGTTATGCACCTCTCCAATGCGGAAAGTGGGCCACAGTCTGCCCCATGTGTCCAGTACAACCAGTCTGGGGAATCATGGTAAAGTGGGGAGCTGTACAGGGTTAAATCAGACGTCTGGTCTTTTCTCATTCACAGCTCTGCGGATATTTGTTCAAGGGGCTGGACCACAGTCAATCCTCAGAATCTAACCACTAAAGGCCAAGTATTGGGGGTCACTGCCGTGTTTTAGAAGTAGTGATTACAATACCTAGAGGAGGGTAACTCAATATATAAGGGGTAGGTCAATAAAATCTGGGAGAGTGTTCTTGACTGGTTTTGGTAGCTTTACATCCATTAAACATTGGGTAGGTCTTGATTTTTACTGTTTGCTTGACTGAGTTAAATCCACACAGCTCCTTGAGAACCATTTCACTTTGGACTGTAGCCATATCTCAATATTATTGTCATGCATCATTTCCCCTTCAACTTTAACTTTGCCTAAGAGTGAGGAGGTGTCTTTGTTATGAATAACCAGGTTGTTTTAACTTTTCTGAGAGTGATGTGATATCTAAACTTTAAATCTTCAGTCTATGGAACAATTTTGGAAACTCACTTTGGAATTAATTTCTGTATTCAGTGTCAGCAATCTCATTAACCTCACACATCTGTCTCAGCTTTAAGCATATGTTTCATCTTAATAGAGAATAATCTTGATTCTGAGTGACAGATAGACTCGAGCATTCTTTGGTCTTTATATTTGAGCATTTCCATGAGCTGGTCCTTATCTTTTAATGAGATTTTCCTCAGAATCTATTAATTTAGAGCGTTAGATGATGAGACATAAGAGCAGTCGGCAATTTGGTCCATCGACTTTGCTCCACCATTCAATAAAATCGTGGCTGATCTGATAATCTTTAATTCCATTCTCCTGCCTTTTCCCCATCACCTTTGATTCTTCTACTGATTCAAACTTGAATATTTTTCGTTACCCAACTTTGACAGTTTGCTGTGGTAAAGAATTCCACAGATTCGCATCCCCCTGAGAGAAGAAATTCTTCCTCATCTCTGTTTTAAATGGAAGATGACCTACACTGAGATTATACTTTCAGGTCCTCGACTCTCCCACAAGGGAGGTGAAAGTGGGTACTGCAGATGCTGGGAGATCAGAGTGGTGCTGGAAAAGCACAGCAGGTCAGGCAGCATCCGAGGAGCAGGAAAATCAACGTTTCGGGCAAAAGCCCTTCATCGGGAATCAAAATGAAGGGTTTTTGCCCAAAATGTCAATTTTCCTGCTCCTTGGATGCTGACTGACCTGCTGTGCTTTTCCAACACCACTCTAATCTTGTTTCCCACAAGGGATACAACCTTTGCTCTGTAGAGACCCCTACGCATTGTATATGTTTCAATAAGATCGCTTCACATTCCTCTAACCTTTCAATAACCCACTCACTAATGTTTGTGTTAACATTTTGGGTCCAGTGACCCTTCCTCAGAACAGGTTACCTTTTGATTTCTCTTCACAGATGCTGCCAGCCCTGCTGAGCTTTTCCAGCAACTTCTGTTTTTGTTTCTGATTGACAGCATCGGCAGTTCTTTTGGTTTTTATTCACATGTTTGTGTGCTGCCAGGGTCATACGGCTCCATACCCCATAACCTGATTCAAGTACAAGAAATTCCAGTGTTGAGAAGGGAGTAGCTGTCTCTGACCTTAAGGCAGGTTTTAACTAAGTATGAGATCAATTAAATTGATATATATTAAAATTTAGGTCTATGGGGTTAAAAATCACACAACACCAGGTTATAGTCCAACAGGTTTATTTGGAAGCACTAGCTTTCTGAGCACTGCTCCTTCATCAGGTGGTTGTGGAGTGAGTAGCACTCTGAAAGCTAGTGCTTCCAAATAAACCTGTTGGACTATAACCTGGTGTTTTGTGCTTTTTAACTTGTACGCCCCAGTCCAACACTGGCACCTCCAAATTAATTAGGTCTAGGGGAGAATAGTAATATAGTGGTAATGTTACTAGGCTGGTGACCCAGTCACCCAGACTCCAAAGACATGAGTTCAAATTCCCTTTATGTACCAAGAAGGATATCTTTCAAATTTAACTGGGGTTATGTGTAACTCCAGCCACATAGCAATGTGATTGATGCTTAAATATCTTCTGAAATGGCCTGGAATACAGCCGCAAGCAAGTTGAATGAGAATAAAACAAAATGGTCTACAAGATCGACCAAGGCATCAGAACTGGCAAAACAGCACACTGCCTAGTTTCTATCCACTCCTCTCTCTTAATGCCTGGATATTAGCATCAAAAATTGGAGATCTATTGGACAGATTAGTTACAAAATAGCCTGATATAGTCATAATCATTGAACCATTCCTTACAGCCAATATCCAGTATCCTCCATCATAGAGCCTGGGCATATTCTGTTTTCAGGAAAATAGGCTTGTCAGCAGCAGCTACACAGTGGTAGACAATTCAGAAACCCTGTTTGTCCCTAGCTTCAAACTCTTGGACATCTCATGCCTTCAGGCCACATGTGACTGATTACCACCTACTGCTTTCTATCGGTTGATGAATCAGCAATTCATCCGTGTTGAACAGCACCTGGAAGAAACTCTGAAGTTAGCAAGGGCACAAAATGAATTTTGGGGAGTAGATTTCAAGCCTATCACCAAGAGCAGTGAAATTGTTCCACTGCTGACTGAACTGGGTGAATCCTGCCTGACATTTCTGTCAGACAGGGTCTGCACCATGTCGTGAGAAATCATTGGAGAGAAAATTCTGTTTGCCTCATCCTCATCAATCAACTTGTTGCAAATGCATTTGTCCATGACGATGTTGGTAGGAGGGTTCTCGGAACAGACTGAAACTGTGATGGTTGCATTATGATGTGGAGGTGCCGGTGTTGGACTGGGGTGGACAAAGTTAAAAATTACACAACACCAGGTTATAGTCCAGCAGGTTTCTTTGAAAGTACTAATTTTTGGAAGGTATGAAGGAGCAGCGCTCCGAAAGCTAGTGCTTCCAAATAAACCTGTTGCACTATAACCTGGTGTTGTGTGATTTTTAACGTGGTTAAATTAGGAGGTGCTTGCTTGCAATATTATCTCTGCAAACAAATGCTGAGAAGCATGTGTACATATAGCCTCCAATTCCATCTTACATCACATAGCTTTCAAGAAAATCTAAGGAAAGCACTTTGTCACTTTCCTGACATGTCTGAGAAAATCTTCAAAATATAAACTCTCAGCTAAATTACTGTGAAAAACGCTTTCGACTTGCATGTAAGAAAGCAGCTGTAAGCAGAACATAGAACCTATAACGTAGAACATTACAGCACAGTACAGGCCCTTTAGCACTCAATGTTGCACCAACCTGTGAAACCAATCTGAAGCCCATCTAATCTATGCTAATCCATTCTCATCCATATGCCGATCCAATGACCATTTAAATGCCCTTAAAGTTGGCAAGTCTACTACTGTTGCAGGCAATGTGATCCATGCCCCTATCACTATCTGAGTAAAGAAACTACCTCTGACATCTGTCCTATATCTATCACCCCTCAATTTAAAGCCATCGTCATCCGAGGAATAAGGCACTCACTGTCCCAACCTATCTAACCCTCTGATTACCTTATATGTCTTAATTAAGTCACCTTCTTCTCTCTAACAATAACAGCCTCAAGTCCCTTGGCCTTTCCATGTAAGACCTTCCTTCTTACCAGCCAACATCCTAGTAAATCTCCTCTGAACCCTTTCCAAAGCTTCCACATCCTTCCTATAATGCAGTGACCAGAACTGTACGCAATATTCCAAATGTGGCTGCCCCAGAGTTTTGTACAGCAGCAGCATGATCTCATGGTTCTCAAACTCAGTCCCTCTACCAATAAAAGCTAACACACCGTATGCCTTCTTAACAACCCTATCAACCTGGGTGGCAACTTTCAAGGATCTATGCACCTGGGCACCGAGATCTCTCTGTTCATCTACACTACCACGAATCTTACCAATAGCCTGCATTCCTGTTACTCCTTCCAAAGTGAATCACCTCTCACTTTTCCGCATTTAACTCTGTTTGCCACCACTCAGCCCAGTTCTGCAGCTTATCTATGTCTCTCTGTAACCTACAGCATTCTTCGCCACTATCCACAACTCTACCGACCTTAGTGTCATCCACAAATTTACTAACCCAGCCTTCTATGCCCTCATTCAGGTTATTTATAAAAATGACAAACAACAGTGGACCCAAAACAGATCCTTGCAGTACCCACTAGTAACTGAACTCCAGGATGAATATTTCCCATCAACCACCACCCTCTGTCTTCTTTCAGCTCGCCAATTTATGATCCAAACCACTAAATCACCCTCAATCCCATGCCTACATATTTTTTGCAATAGCCTACTGTGGGGAACCTTATCGAATGCCTTACTGACATCCATACATACCACATCAACCACTTGTTTGGTCACCATCTCAAAGAATTCAATAAGGTTTGTGAGGCACGACCTACCCTTCGTAAAACCGTGTTGACTATCCCTAATCAACTCATTCCTTGCTAGATGATTATAAATCTTACCTCTTATAACCCTTTCCAACATTTACCCACAACCAAAGTAAGACTCACAGGTCTTTAATTTCCAGGGTTGTCTCTATTCCCCTTCTTGATGCTATCCTCCATCCTCTGGCACTATTGTAGACAATGACGACATAAAGTTCAAAGCCAAAGGCCCAACAAGCTCCTCCCTGGCTTCCCAGAGAATCCTAGGATAAATCCCATCCAGTCCAGGAGACATCTATTTTTACACTTTCCAGAAATGCTAACACCTCCTCCTTATGTACATCAATCCCATCTCGTCTAGTAGCCTATATCTCAGTATTCTCCTCGACCACATTGTCTTTTTCTAGTGTGAATACTGATGAAAAGTATTCATTTAGCACTTCCCCATCTCCTCTGACTCCACCCACAACTTCCCACTGCTATACTTGATTGATCCTGATCTTACTTTAGTCATTGCTGTGGTTCTGTTCGCCGAGCTGGAAGTTTTTGTTGCAAACGTTTCGTCCCCTGGCTAGGTGACATCCTCAGTACTTGGGAGCCTCCTGTGAAGCGCTTCTGTGGTGTTTCCTCCGGCATTTATAGTGGTCTGTCCCTGCCACTTCCGGTTGTCAGTTTCAGCTGTCCGCTGTAGTGGCCGGTATATTGGGTCCAGGTCTTTGTGTTTGTTGATGGAGCAACGAGCACCCGAGCTACAAATCTTCTCACAAACTTTGAATACTTTAGTCATTCTTTTATTCTTGATATATCTACAGAAAGCCTTAGGGTTTACCTTGATCCTATCCACCAACGATTTCTTAAGTCCTCTACTGACTTTTCTTTGCTCTCTCTTTAGGTCTTTCCTGGTAAACCTGTAACTCTCAAGCGCCCTAACTGAGCCTTCACGTCACATCCTAACATAAGCCTTCTTCTTCCTCTTGACGAGAGATTCAACTTCCTTAGTAAACCTTGCCTCCTGCACTCAACAACTTGCTCCCTACCTGACCGGTACATAATTATCAAGGACCTGCAGTAGCTGGTCCTTGAATAAGCTCCACATTTCAATTGCGCCCATCACCTGCAAGTTTCTTCCCCATCCTATGGATCCTAAATCTTGCCTAATTGCATCATCATTGCCTTTCCCCCAGCTATAACTTTGGCCCTGCAGTATATACCTATTCCTTTCTATCATTAAAGTAAACATAACTGAGTTGTGGTCACTATCATCAAAGTGCTCACCTACCTCCAAATCTAATATTTGGCCAGGTTCATTATCCAGTATCAAATCTAATGTGGCCTCTCCCCTTGTTGGCCTGCCTACATACTGTGTCAGGAAACCCTCCTGCACACATTGAACAAAAACTAACCCATCTAAAGTATATGAACTATCGTATTTCCAGTCAATATTTGGAAAGTTAAAGTCCCCCATAACAACTACCCTGTCACACTTGCTTGTATTGAGGATCATCTTTGCTATCCAATCCTCTACATCTCTGGAACTATTTGGAGGCCTATAGAAAACTCCCAACAAGGTAACCTCTCCTTTCCTGTTTCTAACTTCGGCCCATACTACCTGAGTAGATGAGTCCTCAAACATCCTTTCTGAAATTGTAATACTGTCTTTGACTAACAGTGCCACACCACCCCCTCTTTTGCTATTTTCTCTGTTCTTACTGAACCATCTAAATCCCAGAACCTGCAATAACCATTCCTGTCCCTGCTCTACCTATGTCTCTGAAATGACCATGGCATCGAAACTCAAGGTACCAACCCATGCTGCAAGTTCACCCACATTATTCCAGATGCTCCTGAAGCAGACACACTTCAAACCAACTCCTTGCTTGCCAGTGCCTTCTTGTGATCTTGAAATCTTAATTCTGACTTCTCATGTTGCGGCTGTACAGGACATTAGTTAGGCCACTGTTGGAATATTACGTGCAATTCTGGTCTCCTTCCTATCAGAAAGATGTTGTGAAACTTGAAAGGGTTCAGAAAAGATGTTGCCAGGGTTGGAGGATCTGAGCTATAGAGAGAGGCTGAACAGGCTGTGGCTGTTTTCCCTGGAGCGTTGGAGTCTGAGGGGTGACCTTATAGAGGTTCACAAAATTACGAGGGGCATGGATAGGGTAAATAGGCAAAGTCTTTTCCCTGGGGTCGGGGAGTCCAGAACTAGAGGACATAGGTTTAGGGTGAGAGGGGAAAGATATAAAAGAGACCTAAGGGGCAACTTTTTCACAAAGAGGGTGGTATCTGTATGGAATGAGCTGCCAGAGGAAGTGGTGGAGGCTGGTACAATTGCAACATTTAAGAGGCATTTGGAAGGGTACATGAATAGGAAGGGTTTGGAGGGATAAAGGCCGAGTGCTGGCAGGTGGGACTAGATTGGGTTGGGATGTCTGGTCGGCATGGATGGGTTGGACCGAAGGGTCTGTTTCCATGCTGTACATAGACTCTATGACTCTATGAATACTCTCAACCTCCCATATACTTGAAGCACAATTTTGGTTCCCATTCCCCTGCTGAATTAATTTAATCCCACCCGAAGCGCATTAGCGAGCTCCCCCCCAGGATATTGGCACCCCTCTACTTCAGATGAAGACCATCCTGTTTGTAGAGGTCCCACCTACCCCAGAAAGAGCCCCAAGGCCTGAGTACTTAGATTAGATTAGATTCCCTACAATGTGGGAACAGGCCCTTCGGCCCACAAGTCCACACCGACCCTCTGAAGAGTAACCCACCCAGACCCACTTACATTTACCCCTGCCTAATGTACCTAACCCTATAGGCAATTTAGCATGGCCAATTCACCTGACCTGCACATCTTTGGATTGTGAGAGGAAACCAGAGCACCCAGAGGAAACCCATGCAGACATGGGAGAATGTGCAAACTCCACACAGTCACCCAAGGTGGGAATCAAACTTGGGTGCCTGGCGCTGTGAGACAGCAGTGCTACCCACTGAGCCACCGTGCCACCCTTTATTTTTAGTACTTTTACACAAGTTTGAATCAACCCCACTGTACTGTCATTTTGCTTTCAGGAAGCTATTATATGTGCCATTAAGTATTAAAGTCAGTTAAAATTTTACTTGAATTAAGCAATTATCATATGTTAATTGGAAACCCAATTCCCTGGGGGATCTGTCTACAAGCAAGATAACTAGCTCCAGTTAAAATCAGAAGTTGCTAAGTTGGAGAACATTCCCCAATACAAACAATTTTACCAACTATAACCACTTCCCCCTACTGTCCCCACCAACAGCCAAACTTCTGCAGACTACAGGTTAAACTTCTCCACAGTCTGCTCCTATCTTATCAGGGCTGCAAGTTTTTCCAGAACCTCCTCTTACAATAGGTCTTGGACTTTAGGATTTATATAGAACTAAATCACACAGATACAGCATTTGGCTCAACCACAGGTTTGTTTATTAAAATAAACCTCTTAATGTCCTGATACTGAATGTCTAAACTTATTGAAATCACACAACACTTTCATTGATTTGTCCAATTTAAATAGCTCCACAATTTAACCTTGGCTCCTTGATGGGTTAGAAGAGAAATCTTTTTGCAAACCCAAAAGCAAAACTTGCATTTCTGCCAAAACCTTACATACTTCATAGAGTTCCTATGTGGAAGCAGGCTATTTGACCCATTCAACCAACACTGGCCCTCTGAAGATCATTCCAGCCAGATCCACCCCCCCCCATCCTTGCAGCCCTGTATGTCCCATGCTAATCCACTAAACGTGCACACTGTTGGACTTGGGAGGAAACTGGAGCACCCAGAGATAGCCCACACAGACAGTTGCCTAAGGGTGGAATTAAACCCGGGTCACTTGCGCTGTAAGTCAGCAGTGATGACTGCTGAGCCACTGTGCTGCCCAAACCCCTGGTTTTTATTGTTACACTTTTAGGTCACCTTAACCTCTCAACCCCCTCAGATTTAGCTGATAATTTGCAAATACTATGTGGTTGGTCCTTCCATTGAGAACTGTACATCCATGAGTCCTCCTTGTGACAGCAGAACCCCATGGTCATTATGATTTGGTTGATACACTGACAATCCCTAACTTGATTGATCAACCTGGTGTTAACTGTAAGCCTGAGCCAGACTGACCAGCCCTGACCTTTCTTTCAGCTGCAGCCATATTGCTTCAGTTTCTTTAGTGATTCATATCCAGCATTATCGAACATTTTCCTGTTGACCCAGGATGTCTAAAAGCCAAATCTCCTTCCATACTGTAGGGATTCTATAAAGTATGTAAGGTTCAGCCAGTTAAGGTGTTTTTCCCATGAAAAACAACAGTCCACACACCATGATCAATTCACAGTGGTTCTCCTCCTGCTTGGCGATGGCACAGCAACAATTCCTTAGATGGACAAAGGTTTGAATTACCGATTTTAATCCTCAATGGAGACTCATCAGAATAACAGTGACCTGACCCCTATTGGGCAATTAATCTGATTATATCAGGCAATGGCCAATGATGTCATTTCCCTTCACCAATGTCCTGAGAGCAATTAGACCACATTGAATCTGTCTTCACAGGTGCTCTCTGAAATTAATCCCTGTGTATTTGTGCTGAGGTTTGGTTGCAGCACTTTATCCAAGAGTTTATATTTTCTTTTCTTTTTATCCCAAGGTCCAGTGGGGGAGGTTCTGATCTTACAGCACACATGCAAATACACCAGAAAATAATAAAAGAAATTTCAATTCACTTACAATCATTTTGGAAAGAACAAATAAAACTCTTCTACTTATCCATGTAACTTCACAAATAGAGATAAATCTGATCTGCTGATTTGGTTATAAATATAGTTTTCAGAATAGTGAAAAGTTACAGATAGTTGAAATATTAAACTCCCAAGTTTTCTCCAATACTACATAAACTGATTTTTTTGTTTATGATGAGAAAGCAGGACATTTACAACTTCTCATGGAATTATAGAATCACTTAGAGCTACAGCGAAAGGCTTCAACAGTCACAGGCTTAGAAAGAAATTAAATTTTAAGTTATTGTTGTCTGACATGAGAACCAATACCAACAATGTTAAAAATCACACACCAGGTTATAGTCCAACAGGTTTATTGGGAAGCACGAGCTTTCAGAGCGCTGCTCCTTCAATACTAACAATGACATCTTCTGTAGTATTGGGCCTCCCCAAGCCAACTGCAACCTCTGTCATGATCCCAGTTGATGGTAGTTCTCGACAGGAGACTGAAATCCAATTTAATTTATCATATTTTTTTAAAATAAATGACATGGAGGCCTTACATTGAAATATAAGCACACAATGCTGCAAATTTATCTTCAGCAAAAAAAACAAAGTTTACTATGCAAAATAAATGAAGACAAAATAGAACAAACCAAGCTATTTACATGTATCACAATTTGAAAGATTTTACAGCACATGGCAAAATACAATCCTGTCTATTCCCAATACTGTTACTTTATAATGTTCAAATACTAGAGAGGGAGTCCCCTTCTCTGTCAGGAAGTATAGGTTTGACTTAACTGTTTCTTACATCTCCTATTCTTGGGAATTTGATTGTCTTTTACCTGATTAGTCATACTTTCTTAGCTTCAAATAACTTAGCCAGGTTTCTAACTGAACACTTGACTATAACGCTTACTTTGAGGTAACCTATTTCCGAACTGTTCTGAACTTATTCCTTTCTCTAGGAGAGAGTGTTCCTACATCTAACCTTAGTTAGGCATTCTGCAAGCTGAAACCAAAAGTTTTCCAATCCATCTTTTATTCTCTTAAGCAAATAAAATCTCCTGATTAGATTAGATTAGATTAGGTCCCCTACAGTGTGGAATCAGGCCCTTTGGCCCAACCAGTCCACATCTTCTAAATCAAAAACAAGCTTTTCGAGGTTTATTCTCATTGATTGTAATACTATTACAATGCAAGCAAATTCCCATTGCCACTTCAGAAATATCTCTTTTACATATACTGGTTTTAAAATTCATGGCTCCATAAAGGCTGACAAGTTAATTATTAAACTTCCTCCTTTCCACAGACCAAAACCTTTTAATATGGATAAATCACACATTTTACATTATACCTCAAAGTACCATAGAACGGTATAGCATAGAAAGAGATTCAATAGTCCATTATGACTGTGCAAGCTCCTGATAAGAGCAACTCAACAGATTTCACTCACATCCTCTCCTTACTTTTCTTCCTTTTCAGATAGATCCAATCCCCCTTTGAAAGCCCTGATTATATCTGTCTCCATCACATTCTTTGGCAGTACATTTCATATCTGTAAGTGGCCAACAACCACTAACATAGAATTGGGTGTTTCTTGCCTCAGCCCTCAACCTATTGTAGCCCACTCTCAGATTCCAGCTGTCCCATGCAAGGAAGTAAATGGCATTTACATAACTATTTACACATTCTTAGGCTATGCAAAAAGATTTTGCAACTGCTAAAGTAATTTTATAAACAATCATATTTAACATGGGGAATAGAAGCAGTCAAAGGTCCCATGAATAACAATGAGAAACGTTCTTAAATTATGTGCTCCATTCCTCAAGAATTTGGCAATTGATTGTTAAAATGTATTTAGAAAATCTCATGAAATGCAGTGAATAATGATGTTGATAATGGAACACTTCAGATGCACAAGAACTTCACTTGCTTACTCCATACTGTTATGAACTATCAATCCAATCGTAAACAGTTGTTAGGTTGAACAAGACTGTTTTATAACTAAATATAGTATACATTTTCCATGTTTTGTCATCTTTTAATTAAGTTGCTTATGCATGAAGTCAGCGAGTAGCAGGTGGATGAGTATTAGCTGCAAGAATAATGTGAACTGAGTGCAAAAGAACAACTTAAAGATTCTAAAATATCAACAACAGTGTCTACATATTTAAAAATATTTCAAAACATGTCATCACTAAAAATGTCAGGAGGAGGCAATGGGTAAATCATTCGATGTATTGGCAATAACTTATATAAACTCCAGAGTTAGCAAAAAAAACAAGAGTTTTTATTCGAAAAAACTTATAGTGCTTTTCACATCACCTAGATTCTCACAAACAATTAATTATGTTTGAACTGCAGTCACAATTGATTTTTAAGGAAAAATAGCACCCAAATTGCACAGTCAGATTCTACAAATGGCTGAGTTTTTGAAGAATGATAGCCAAGAAACCAAAACAATTCATTGCTCCTTAACTTGAGCATTTAACATACAGTTCAACTTACAATATACTTGACAATGTTGCACACTATCATACTACATGGAAACTTTTACCTAGTTAGGTGTTCAAGTCTAGAGAGGATCTCTGTTAATGGTATATTCAATCTATCATTAAAGTCAGAGATACTGAGGTGAAAAGCATTGATTGATAATATACCTTGAGCACATATAATGAGGAACTTTGGGGAACTTCTGATGCTGTGGTAGAGTTCCTACCTCTGGGCACAAAGTCCAGGTTCAAGTCCCACCCATCCTGAAGATGGTTCATAATATGTCCAAATAAAGGCTGTCTACATCAAACTCCTCCTTGTTAATTAGAACCATTTAACAGTCAGACTAGCAAAACTTATGTTGAATAAGAATTATGGGAAGCCTATTTAAGAACATTGGAGATTGTGTTAACAATAAGCAAATGTTTTGACACGGGGTAAACCCCACTGCTTAATTTAAACCAGCAATACAGAAATTATTTATCCCATTAAAAAATCTGTGAAAATTCGAGAGGCCAAGAACTATTTAAAGTAAAAATCAACAACTTTATTTCTTAAAATATAACCGAAAACAATTAACTGACAACTCCTTCCTCTAACGTATCTTTTACTTTCCTCTCTACAATACTGGTCCAATAAAAATCCCAATTAAGATTTACAAAAGTTCTTATCTCAAAACCAGTCAGCTTTCAGTTCTTCTCTGTATTCCTTTCTTCTTTTCTTCTTCTTGGGGATTTTGCTTCACAGGTTACTGAAAGATAGAGGTACATTAAAGAGAGTTATTTTTTCGGGAAGTCTTTACATGCTGGTGGCTTGGCAGTTCTCCTCTCAACTGTTCAAATTTCCACAATCTTATACCCCCAAAGCGTGTCATTGCCTTTAAGATTGTCAATATACTAAATTCAAACTTGATTGGAATTTTGTATTTTTTGAGGTATAATTTAAATTGATTGGTCGAATTCAAATTTGTTTTTGTCTCATAGCAACTCAGCCAGTGCTAGCTGTTCTGAACCAAACATGACATTGTAAATTCTCCAGCACTCGGTGTACCTATCAACTCCTTCACTCTCTTAAAGGTACAGTACATTTCTACACCTTCATAACACCTCCCCACTTAAGAAAAAAATGAACCATCATAATGAAAAGATGGCTTTATTTTTCATTGAAAACATTACTCTCACATACAGATAACTTTAATCTAAGTTCACCTTAACTTCTTCCCAAATAAATATATATATATAAAACAGTAAAAATACAAATCTCATCTAAACTTTATCAGTTAAATCAGTGATAATGCATCTGCAATTACATTCTTAGAACCCGCAACATGTACAATTTTTAAATTAAAAGTCTGTAACATAAGACTCCAATGAAATAGTCTCAGTTTCTAGTCTTTAAAGTGTTCTAAGAATGTAAGCCAATTGCGATCCATGTACTCAATCATCTCCAATACATTGATCGTGACATACACATTAATATGTTGTCAGGCCAATACCAAATCAATAGTTTCCTTTTCCATTGTGGAGTATTTCCTCTGGTAGATGTTGATCTTCTTTGAAAAATAACCAACTGGCAGCTCAATCCCATCCTCATCTTCCTGCAGGAGTACAGCTCCAACCCCTATGTCACTAACATCGATGGCGACTTTAAAAAGTTTTGAAAAGTTTGATGTAGCTAAAACTGGTTTGGTGGTTAACATGGCTTTCCAATGGTCGAATGCCTCCTGGCATGGTTCTGTCCACCGAAACTTTGTGTTCTTCTTCAGCAAATTGGTTAACAGTGCCACTACACCGCTGAAGTTTGGATCAAACTTCCGATAAAATTTAAGGGCTTTTGCCCGAAACGTTGATTTTCCTGCTCCTCTGCTGCCTAACCTGCTGTGCTTTTCCAGCACCACTCTGATCTAAACTTCTGATAAAATTGGCTGAGTCTAAGAATTGAAGCACCTCTTTCTTCAAGGTTGGTTGTGGAAATTCCTCAATGGCCTCCGTCTTTGTGTTCCGTGGGGTCAACCTTCTATGACCCATGTTATGTCCCAAGAACGTCACCTCTGCTTTCATGAATTCAGTTTTATTTAAGTTTGTCACGAGTTTCGCTTCTCGTAGTTGTTCAATGAGCTCTGCCAACTGTACCATTTGATCTTTCCAGGACTTAGTAAAGATCACTACATCATCCAAATAGACTGCACAGTTTGTTAACCCAGTCACAACTCTGTTGCTGAGTCTTTGGAATGTGACGGGTGTGTTCTTCATTCCAAAGGACATCACTTTAAACTGAGATAGCCCATTTGGGGTTACAAACGCAGAGTTTTCATTCGCCACCTCTGATAAAGGTACCTGCCAGAAACCATGTATTAAGTCCAACTTGGTGATGTAACTGGCTTGTCCAACTTTCTCGATACAATCCTCCAATCTAGGAATTAGATATGAGTCGAATTTTGAGCTTCTGATAATCCATGCAGAATTGCTGAGTTCCATCTGGTTTGGGAACTAAGACAATCAGCAAAGTCCACTCGATCTGGCTTGGTTCGATGATGTCCTCTTCAAGCATAAGACCATAAGACCATAAGACATAGGAGTGGAAGTAAGGCCATTCGGCCCATCGAGTCCACTCCGCCATTCAATCATGGATGATGCGCATTTCAGCTCCACTTACCAGCGTTCTC
>NC_057711.1:143015007-143054200 GCF_004010195.1 Chiloscyllium plagiosum | reverse complement strand
ACTCCAGCCTGAACTCTACCATATTATGGTCGCTACTTCCTAAGGGTTCCCTTACTTTAAGATCTTTTATAGAGTCTGGTTCATTGCAAAGCACTGGGTCCAGAATAGCCTGCTCTCTTGTGGGCTCCATGACAAGCTGTTCCAAAAATCCATCCTGTAAGCATTCCATGAATTCCCTTTCTTTAGATCCACTAACAACATTATTTACCCAGTCCACCTTCATATTGAAGTCTCCCATGATCAATGTAACCTTGCCTTTCTGACATGCCTTCTCTATTTCCCGGTACATGTTGTGTCCCTGGTCCTGACCACTGTTAGGAGGTCTATACACAACTCCAATTCTGTTTTTTTTGCCTTTGTGGTTCCTCAATTCCACCCACACAGACTCCACATCATCCGACGCTATGTCATTCAATACCATAGATTTAATTTTGTTCTTAACTAACAAGGCAACCCCACCCCCTCTGCCCACCTCTCTGTCTTTTCGGTAAGTTGAAAAACCATGGAGGTTTAACTGCCAGTCCTGACCCCCCTGTAACCAAGTCTCTGTGATGCCTACTATATCATAATCATTCACTATTATCTGTGTCATTAGTTCATCGGCTTTGTTATGTATGGTACGAGCATTCAGGTAAAGTGCCTTAATGCTAACTTCCTTATCATTAGAGATGTTGGAAGTCATATGTCCTAAGTTATCCTTGCTTTTTACTGTATTCTCAGTCTGCCTCAATTTTAAATCCGCCTGGAAACATTCTATCCTGCTGCTTATCTTGCCATTTACCTCCATACTCCCTGTCGCTTTGACTTTCCCTTCCCCCCAACTCAGAAGTTTAAAGTCCTACTGACCACCCTATTTATCCTCTTCGCTAGGACATTGGTACCTGATCGGTTCAGGTGGAGACCGTCCCAATGGTACAGATCCCCCCTGTTCCAAAACTGATGCCAATGCCTCATGAAGTGGAATCCCTCTTTCCCACACCAATCCCTTAGCCACGTGTTTACTTGCCTAATTTTCTTGTCCCTATGCCAATTGGCACGTGGCTCGGGCAGTAATCCGGAGATTATGACCCTTGAGGACCTGTGGTTCAATTTCCTGCCTAGTGCTTCGTAATGCCTAAACAGGTCCTCCACCCTAGTCTTGCCTATGTTGTTGGTACCAACGTGGACCACAACAACTGGATCCTCCCCCTCCCGCTCCAATATCCTTTCAAGCCGGTCGGAGATGTCTCGCACCCTGGCACCGGGCAGGCAACACACCATGCGAGACTCCCGATCCGGCTTGCAAAGGATACTATCTGTCCCCCTAATTATAGAATCCCCTATAACCACTACTTGTCTATTAGCTCCCCCCTCTTGAATGGCCTTCTGGACCATGGTGCCTTGGTCAGTTGGCTCATCCTGTCCAGAGCCCTTTTCCTCATCCGAACAGGGAGCAAGAATCTCGTACCTGTTGGACAAGGTCAAGGGCTGAGGCTCCTCCACTCCTGAACTCCGGTTCCCCCTACCTGGCCTCCTTATAGTCACACTCTTTTGTGCCTGATCACTAGCTGAATGTGAATTACTTAATCTCCCAGGTGTGACTGCCTCCTGAAACAAAGGTGCATGGCCTCCACCTCCATCTGGATCTGTCTAGCTTTGAAAGGATAAAGCCGATAGGGGTGTTGTTTTATCAAAGCAGTATTCCCTACATCTACTTCATGTACAATAGCATTAGTCCTCCTCATCTGATTTGTACATATGTCCTTATACGGCAGTAACAAATCTTTCAACTGCGTTCTATGCTCCTGAGACAGAGAGCTTACTAACATATCCCACTCCTCAAGGACTTCTTCATTTTTTAATCTATTTTGAGGCACGTCAAAATCCACATCATCTGGATTTGATTCCTCACTCTGAAGGATAGTAACTAACACCTGTTTCTCCAGTTCTTTCTCTCTAGTATAATATGGTTTCAACATGTTCACATGACATATCCGATACTTTTTTTCTGTCTGGCATCTCTACTAGATTGTTCACCTGACTTAACTTTTTCTCAATTTGATAGGGACCACTAACCCTGGCTTCAAAAGGATCTCCTATCACTGGTTACAGTACTAACGCTTTCCCGTAGCAAAAACATCCAAGTCTCAGAACTTTAATCTGTCACCTGCTTCATTCAAAACTGTGCCCTCTTTAGGTGTTGTTTAGCTAACTCACCTACTTGATTTAGTCTCTCCCTCACCTCCAATGAATAATCAAAATGTGAAATCTCCGACTTTGGTCCTGTCAATTTTTCTTTAATTAATTTCAAAGGGCCTCTCACTTCATACGTGCATATTAACTCAAGAGAGCATTTGGAGTATCTCTAATGGCAAACAATACGAATGGGGATACCTTTATCCCAATCATTCGGGTAATCTTGACAGTATGCTCTCAACATGGTCTTCAAGCTCTGATGCCACCTTTCTAAAGTTCCTTGGGATTCAGGATGATACACACTGGATTTAAAGTACTGTATTCTTAAGCTATCCATAATCTTCTTAAACAGCCTAGCAGTAAAATTTTGACCCTTGGTCCGACTAAATCTCTCTGGGTAGCCCATACCGTGTGAAGAAAGCTACTAACCCCTCGACCAACTTTTTTGCCTTGATACTCCATAATGGAACTACCTCTGGAAACCTGGGAGACACATCTATTATGGTTAACAAGTATTGGTTCCCACTTTTAGTTCTTGGGAGGGAACCTACACAATCAATTATAACCCATGTGAAAGGTTCTTCAAGTGTGGGAATTGGCAATAAAGGTTTTATTACCGCCTGTGGCTTACCTACCATTTGCCATGTAGGACACGTACGGCAAAAGTTAACCACACCCTTGTGCATTCCAGGCCAATAACAATGTTTTTGTACCTTAGCCTGAGTCTTTCATACCCCTAGGTGACCTCCTACAGGTAGTTCATGTGCTACCCATAACACCTTCTGTCTGTATGTTACTGGCAACACAATCTGGTGCACTTCGGCCCATTTCTCCTCTGCACTCACCTGCTGTGGTCTCCATTTCTGCCTTTGGATTCTATCTTTCAGATAATAACCCTCAGGAATATTCTCTGCCTCCTTTTCGGAGTACGCAACCACATATATATCTTTTATCATTTTGTCTTGCTGTTGCAAGTCTCTTAGTCTTTCAGGACCAAGCACTTCTCCCTGACCCTCTGCCTGTTCAGGTTTTTCCTGCACCATTATGTCAAACAAGGTATTTGCTAACTGAACCTCAACTCCTACATTTTTCTCTACTTTTTGCTTCATGCTGTGACTTTAGATATTGGGATCTGGTTACCACACAGTTTGGGAAAATACCAGATATTTCTGTTTTAACTCCTCAGTTTCTTGGTCTTTCTTGGGCTTCACCACAACAAAGGGTGTCACTCCCACCTTGGATCCTGCCAAATTGTTCCCAAGAACAAACTGAATTCCTGGAACTGACACTTTGTCAATCGGCCATTGTATCTTCCCCAGTCTTAAATTGGCACTCCAACCTGATCTTTCATAGGGGAATGCTAAATTTCTATCCAACTATCCCACATGTTATCACACTCTCGGGTAACAGATCAGAAAGAGTGCATATTCGCTCATCTCTTACTATCAGTGACTAGTTAGATCCTGTATGTCTCTAAATTATAACTTCTTGTCCATCTCCCCCTGTTCTTTCTGAGTAAACTTTATCTATAGAGGCAAATTGTTTGTAGAGATTAGATACTAACCCCAAACTCTACCTAGGCTGTGCATTCTCCTGCAGCTACTCGGGGTCTCCTTTACTATCTTCACTAATGCCACTGGCTTAGCTTCTTTTACCACGTATTTTCCCACAGCGTCTTTCTTTAACAACCAGCACGTGTCTTTACATATCCCACCTTCTGGCAGTGCCCAGTGCCCTTCTGAAACCACTGTAATTTTTTGTGTTCCACTCCATTACACCTGAGGCCTTTCAACTCCCACCCACCCTCTCGGGCTTCTTTTTTATCCTGTGGTAAATTCTCACCAGTGCTCTCTACTCTTGGTTTTGTCGTGTAGGATCTGCCCTTCTCCCAACTTCTATCCCTCACAGGATGAAATCCTGACCGGAGATTGTCTT
This sequence comes from Chiloscyllium plagiosum, assembly GCF_004010195.1. Lineage (NCBI taxonomy): Eukaryota > Metazoa > Chordata > Chondrichthyes > Orectolobiformes > Hemiscylliidae > Chiloscyllium > Chiloscyllium plagiosum. The sequence goes on along the minus strand of NC_057711.1, from coordinate 143,050,090 downwards.
GTGCACCAACATGTACTCATCTGATAATTTTGCTGCCCCTCTCACTTCCTGAACTTTCTGTTCCTCCACGTGAATTCTTACCATCTCTGAAAGTGAGTTTTTAGACTCCTCCAGCAGAATAATCTCTTTTAGAGACTCAAAGGCCCTATTTATTTTCAAAGCACACACCCATTGATCAAAATGACTATGTTTAATTCTTTCAAACCCAGGATAAGTCTGACCTAGTTCCTTCTTTGTGTTTCTGAACCGCTGTCTATATGCTTCTGGTACCAATTCAAAAGCACTTAAAATAGCCTCTTTAACCTCTTCATCTGACAGTGCAACAAATACCTCATTAGCTCTACCTACCAGTCTAGTCTGAACTAGCATTATCCATAAATCCTCGGACCACTCCATCTGCCTAGCCAATTTTTCAAATGAAATACAGAAGGCTTCAACATCTTTCTCATCAAAATGTGGCAGAGTTTTGACAGAGCTATATATATCATTACCTTCTCTTTTAATCTCCATCCTGTTAACTTGACATTGCTAAGTCACAACTTCTCAAGTTCAAATTCTCTCTCTTTTTGCTCAGCTAAGAACTTTCTCCCTCTTCCTTTTTCCTATCCCTCTTCTTTCTCTTTCTTTCTCCCTTTCTTCTCTCTCTCTTTGCTCAGCCAAGAACCTTCTTTCTCTCTCTTTTTCCTCTTCTCCCTCTCTCTGTCCCTTTCTCTCTCCCTTTGTTTATCTTCTAACTCCATTTTCCTCAATTGTAATCTAAATTTTTCTACCTCTCCTGCACGTCTCTGCTTCTCTGACATACCTAAGAGTTTGAATGACTCCCTTACAATTTCAGCTTTACTTTTGTCCTTGGTTAAACCCAAATCTAACTTATTTGCTAATTCTAAAAGTATGGCCTTTTTTCTTTCCTTCTAAACTTTCCTGGCAAATTTGAGCATCGTCTTCAAATCCCAGAACCTATTTTAGTAATTTTAAGAGCCATTTCTCTCACTTTTAATTTAATCAACCATAAGTCACTGAAATTAAACAAATTGTCTCACCTACATTTTATTTAAAGATCTAGGACACTAACCTGCAAGTGTTTAAATCTGCTGAGATTTTTTGTAACCCCAAATCTATTCAAATCTGTCTAAAACAGTTCAAATCCAAATAATGATCCCCCAAACTTTTAAACCCTCTTGCTCAATTTAACCCAACAACACAGAAAAGATTTATCCTATGCAGCAATCTGTGAAAATTCAAGAGGCCAAGAACTATTTAAAATAAAAGTCAACAAATTCCTTTCTTAAAGTATAACCGAGAACTATTTACAACTCATTTGTCTAACCTATCTTTTACTTTCCCCTCGACATACTGGTCTGATAAAACCTCCAATTTAAGATTTACAAAACTTCTTATCTCAAAACTAGACAGCTTTCAGTTCTTCTCTGTATTCCTGTCTTCTTTTCTTCTTCTTGGGAATTCTGCTTCACAGGTTACTGATCAATAAAGGTCCCTTTAAGAGATCTATTCTCTGGGCAGTCTTTACAGGCTGGTGGCTTGGCAGTTCTCCTCCCAACTGTTCAATTTTACCTGGTCTTCTACCCTCAAAGCATCAGATTGTGTCATTGGTTTTTAAGGTTGTTAATTTACTAAATTCAAACTTGATTGGAGTTTGGTTTTTTAGGGTATAATTGAACTGATTAGATGAATTCAAATTTGTTTTTGTCTCATAGCAACTCAGCCAGTGCTATCTATTCTGAACTAAATGTTACATTGTAAATTCTCCAGCACTCAGTGTGCTTGCCAAGTCATTCACTCTCTTAAAGGTACTGTACACTTAGTGAGTTTTGAGAAGATTTGTAGTTCAGACTGAGGTTCTGGATATAGGTTTGCTTACTGAGCTGGAAGATTAGTTTTCAGACGTTTCATCACCATACTAGGTAACATCATCAGTGAGCCTTCAGATGAAGCACTGGTGGTTTGGCCCACTTTCTATTTGTGTGTTTAGGTTTCCTTGGGTTGGTAATGTCATTTACTGTGGTGATGTCATTTACTGTGGTGATGTCATTTCCTGTTCTTTTTCTCAGGAGGTGGTAAATGGGATCCAAGTCAATGTGTTTGTTGATACATTTCCAGTTGAAATGCCATGCTTCTAGGAATTCTCATTTGTGTCTCTTGTACTAGAATGGATGTGCTGTCCCATTCAAAGTGATGTCCTGTCTTATCTGTATGCCAGATTACTCAGACCCCTTAGCGTCATGGTAGACCACAAACCCACCAACACGGTAAAACAGCAGCGAATGTACTTGAAAGATCTTATACAGGTAACAAGTAAAACTAATGTCATTTACAAAATACCCTGCAAGAACTGTAACTAACACTACAAGCAATGTTTGTTTTGCAGGAGGTGCTAATTGAATGTTAATTTATATTTATTGAATTCGAGCAATGGACGTTAAATGGGAGTTACATTTACCCCTTGCTGCATTCTTGTGAAAAGTTAATGCTGATTTAAAAATTAACATGGGGCGGCATGGTGGCTTAGTGGTTAGCACTGCTGCCTCACAGTGCCAAGGACCTGGGTTTGATTCCACCCTCGGGTGACTATCTCTGTGGAGTTTGCAAATTCTCCCTGTGTCTGCGTTGCTTTTTGCTGGGTTTTCCAGTTTCCTTCCACAGTCCACAGATGTGCAGACTAGGCGGATTGACCATGCCAAATTGCCCATAGTGTCTAGGGATCAGCCATGGGTCAGCCATGGATAATACGGGGTTACAGGGTAAATATAAGATGGGATGCTCTTTGAGGGGATCAGGGCAGACTCAATGGACCAAATGGCCTCTTTCTGCACTGTAGAGATTCTATGATTAACTGTGGAAGGAAGAGTTTGGCTTTCAGGATAATCCTTTTGTACCAACAGGCTCTCTGACCTGGAACAAGCAATTGCAACATAGTGGAAAGTGACGCCAAGCATTGGTGTTGTATGCTACTCTTGCTACCTGCAGCTTGAAGGGGAAAAAGAAATAGAGGACAGGTCCCATGGTGTTGGTGCAGCTGTTACGGTCCCAGTTGAAGTTACTTCTGAATGAGTGCAATCCCACATTGAAATCCTGCTTCATAGATCACATTTCTTTTTAATTAAATATGGAGGTCCTTCACTGAAACGGGTCTGTTTTTAACAAGAAAACAGAAGTTTATTGCATGAAAGAGATGAAGTAAAAATAGAATAAAAGAGCTACTTGCAAGTGGTTCCTGACTTACAAACTCCAACTTACGAGCATTTGTACTTACAAACATGATCTCATGCATGGTTTTATTTTTAGAAACCTAACATACCGTGGGCGGCACGGTGGCACAGTGGTTAGCACTGCTGCCTCACAACGCCAGTGACCCGGGTGGCTGTGTGGAGTTTGCACGTTCTCCCCGTGTCTGCGTGGGTTTCCTCCGGGTGCTCTGGATTCCTCCCACAGTCCAAAGATGTGCAGGTCAGGTGAATTGGCCATGCTAAATTGCCCGTAGTGTTAGGTAAGGGGTAAATGTAGGGGTATGGGGTGGGTTGCGCTTTGGCGGGTCAGTGTGGACTTGTTGGGCCGAAGGGCCTGTTTCCATACTGTAAAGTAATCTAATCTAATCTAATACCATAAGACCATGAGGTATAAGAGCTGAATTAGGCCATTAATCCCATTGATCCACAATTCGATCATATTTGATATGCTTCTCAATTCCTGCCTTCTCCCCAAAACCTTTGATCCCTTTACGAATCAAGAAACTGTCTCTGTATAAAGACACTCGATGACTTGGCCTCCACAGCCTTCTGTGGCATTTTGTTCCATAGATTTGCTACCCTCTGGCTGAAGAAATTCCTCCTCATCTCAATTAAAAAGGTTCATCCTTCACTCTGAAGTTATGCCCTGAGATCTTTGTCTGTCCTACTGTGGAAACATCTTCTCTACATCCATTCTAACCAGGTCTCTCATTGTTCTGTATGTTTCAATCAGATCCCCTCCGCCCCCACCCCCCTCCCCCCATCCTTCTACAATTCCATCGATTACAGATCCAGTGTCCTCAGCCTTGTATGCCAAGCCTTTCATCCCCAAGATCATTCTTGTAAACTTTCTCTGAATGATCTCCAAGGTTAGCAAATACTCCCTTATATAAGGGGCCCATAACTGCTGCTAATATCAGTGCTTCCTACAAGTGATGTCCCACGTGAAGAGGTATTGAGTCATCAGCGGGGGGAGGATAGTATGTGGTAATCAGCAGGAGGTTTCTTTGCTCATGTTTAACCTGAAGCTATGAGACTTCATGGGGTCTGGAGTCAATGTTGAGGACTCCCAGGGAAACTCCCAGGGCAACTCCATCCCATCCTTATACCACTGCGCTGCCACCTCTGCTGGGTCTGTCCTGCCAGTGGGACAGGATGCATCCAGGGATGGTGAGGTTGGTGTCTGGGATATTGCGAGGTATGATTTTGTGAGGATGACTATGAAGGCTGTTGCTTGTCTAGCCTATGAGACCTTTCCTGGTGTAGGGCTTTTGCCCGAAACATTGATTCTCCTGCTCCTCAGATGCTGCCTGACCTGCTGTGCTTTTCCAGAACCACACCCTCAACTCTAATCTCCAGCATCTGCAGTCCTCACTTTTGCCTAGCCTATGAGACAGCTCTCCCAATTTTGGCATTAGCTCCCAGATGTTAGTAAATAAGTCTTTGCAGAGTTGACAGGCTGTTTTTGCCGTTGTCTTTTCTGGTGCCTAGTTTGATGCCAGGTGATCCATCCAGTTTCATTTTTTTGTTGGAATTTTCATAGCAATTTCACAACTGAGTGGTTTGCTCAGCCATTTCAGAAGGCAGTTGAGAGTCAATACATTGCTGAGGATCTGGAGTCACATGAATGCCAGACCAGGTGAGGATGGCAGATTTCCTTCTCTGAAGTACATTAGTGAGCCTGATGGGTTTTTCCAACAATCAATAATGGTTTCACAGTTATCATTAGATTCTTGATTTCAATTTTTAAAAATTGAATTCAAAATCCGCTGTTTGCCACAGTGCATTTCAAACCCAGGTCCCCAGAACATTGGCTGATTAATAGTTGTGCAATAATGCCACGAGGCCATCACCTTCCTTTGTGTAGCTGAGTGACCAGTGACAAAAACTTCCATGACATTGCATGTCATTCTGATGATATCCTGGTATGAGCAAGTGGTTACTGATTGACCTTAATGACTGAATACCCTTACAAATCCTATTGACCAAATGGTACATGTCTGAGGTAACCTGTCCTTCTTGGGCTCTGTGTGTCCTACTGAATAACTACTCCCCAAATCTAGCTTTGCAAAACTAGAGAGAGTAATATATCTGAGAATTAACTTCAACATCTTTTATTTTGTTCATTATAATATACATTTGGCTTCAAGACTAAAATAATCTGAGTAGGAAACCTCTAAGGGGAAATCGTAAAACTGACTTAACCACAAATTGTCTTTTTTATAACCTTTGTCTAAACCCTGCTGGATTATTTTACAGTGTTAGTTTAATTGACCAGATTGCCAGATAGAGACGAGAGACAGGTTGAGAAGGAGAGTCCTTCACGGTGATCTCAGCCGGTGCAGGAATTGAACCCAGACTCAGTTGGCACCACTCAATGTTGCAAGCCTCTCTACACTAGCTGTCCAGTTAACCGAACTGATCAATCATTAAGCTAAGGATAGGTAATAAATTCAAATCTTGCCAGCTGAAAAATGAATGCATTGTATCTATTACACGACAGTGAAGGGAAGTACCAACAGCAGTCTGCAGCTCCTATGTCCTCCATTCTTTTAGTCCTGGTCCTTCTCAACATCCAGCACCATATCTAACACTAGTGGCCCACTTTTGGGATAGGAAACCTCTCTCTTCTATTCATTTCTGTCAGTGTTGTGGTGATGCTTCAAAATCTACTGCATTAAATTCAATAACTTTGTGGAATACAATATTCATTTAACTGATGCTTTTTGTTATTCTGCACAAGCATTTGGAATAAGAATGTGTTTCCCCTTGTTTTGTTCAGTCTTACACCTCTAGCTGAATACCAGTGCTAAACCTGACCAATTTGCAGACTCCCACACATACACTGCTGTTTATGCTCTATCAATTCTGTCCGTGTAAATATTCAGAGCACTATTTAAATTTTCAAAATTTTATTTTAGTTAACTTTATTCACAGGAACCATAATCATGTTTTTTTTTAAATAACTTCAAGGCAGTAATCTGTATGTTCCTGAGATTTAAAAGATTTTTAAAAATTAAACAGATATTTTTTGATTATTTGCCATTTACTTGAAAATATTGCAGTTTTCATTACTGTAATTGTATTAAAATAATACAATTCTTAGTCATTACATAAATTTACCAAGAAATTTCTGAGAGAGATGGAGAAACAGAAAGAGAGACAAGGATAGAAAAAGAGAGACAGACAAAAAGAGAAACTGAGAATGAGTGAGAAAGAGGTACCTTGCTAGTTGTTAATCCTCTGCATGCTGTATTCACCATTTCTCACTGGTTGAGATGAATTTTAATTTGCATTATCTTTGCAATAAAATGTTGGTTTTCATTCTAGCTCTGGTTCTGATCTCATAACCTTAAAGCTGATACCTCGTCTTAGGTCAACAATAGCTACAGTGCTCGTGTTACTTTGGGCCTATCTGTAATGCATTGTTGTGCTAAAATGTTCCTTGTCTCAAGGACATAGGAATCACAATAGAAAGTCTATTCCCTGGTCAATAACACCAAGTTTTCAAGTATCGGGAGACTGTACGACATACCCTCACTACTCCTGCAGTGATGCGATTTGTTTTATTCATTCAAGGATGTGGGAGTCACTGGCGAGGCCAGAATATATTTCCCAGAGATCAGTGAGGAGTCATTGCGGTGGGTCTGGAATCATATGTAGACCAGACCAGATAAGGCAGCAGATTTCCCTAAAGGGCTTTAGTGAATCAGATGGTTTTTAAATAGCAATTGACAATGGTTTAATGGTCATCATTAGACTTTTGTCTCCAGATTTATTAAATTCAAACTTTTCATGATGGGATTATGAACCCATAGCCCTACAACATTCTGGGGCTGTTGATTACTTGCTTTAGTAACATTATCATGACACTACCATCTCCCCAAGGGACGCAATGCCTGAGCATCCTCATTGACAATGCTACCACTAATATGGGCTATGACATCTTGACCTCTTGCTACCATTCAGTTCCAAAATTGTCACAGATTAACATATAATACAGACAATTTCAAGTTCATACCCTTTGACTTTCTAGGTCACAAGGGATTCAGGATAAGCTTGCCAATTGGACACATAATTGTCTTAATGGCAGGAGACAGAGAGTGATGATGGAGGGTTGCTTTAAGGACTGGAGGCCTGTGACTAGCAGTGTTCCGCAGGGATCAGTTCTGGGTCCTTTTTTGTTTGTCATTTATTTAAATTGTTTGGATGAGAGTATAGAAGGCATAGTTACTAAGTGTGCACATGACACCAAATTTGATGACATAGTGGACAGTGAAGAAGGTTTTCTAAGATTGCAAAGGGATCTTGAGTAAATGGATCAATGGGTTGAAAAATGGCAGATGGAGTTCAATCTGGATAAATGCGAGGTATTGCCGTTTGGTGCAACTAACAAGGGTATGGCTTAATCAATTAATGGTAGGGTCTTGGGTAGTGTTGTAGAACAGGGGATCTGTGGGTGCAGGTACATAATTCTTTGAAGGTTGTGTCACATCTAGGCGGGGTGTTAAAAAGGAGTTTGGCACGCTTGCCTTCATTGATCAGCCCTTTGAGTATAAGAGTTGGGAAGTCATATTGAGGTTGCACAGGTGAGGCCTCTTCATGCAAATTGTGTCCAGTTCTAGTCACCCAGTTATAGGGAGGATTTTATTACATTGGAAACGGTTCAGAAGAGATTTATCAGTAGTTGCCAGATATGGAAGTTTTGAGTTATGAAGAAAGACTAGATAGGCTTTTTTTCACTGAAGGTGGTTGAGAAGTGATCTGAAAGAAGTTTTTAAATTAATGAGAGGTATAGCTAGAGTTAATGGCGGTTGCCTTTTCCATAGGATGGAGGATTTCAAGACTAGGAGCACATTTATAGGGTGAGAGGGGAGAGATTTAAAAAAGACATGAGAGGCTTTTTTTTTACACAGAAGATGGTTTGCATGTGGAATGAATTTCCTGAGGAAGTGGTGGGTGTGAGCACAATTACAACATTTAAAAGCCATTCAGATAAGTACATGAATAGGAAAAGTTTCGAGAGATTTGGGTCAGAAGCAGGCTGAGGGGACTAGTTTAGTTTGGGATTATGTTCAGCATGAACTGGTTGGGTGGAAGGGTCTGTTTCTGTACTGTATGATTTTATGACCCCAGAAGTTGGACAGATTTTTCCTTCCCCAGAAACTGTGTAGTTATATGACACGTTCTAACTTTATTCTCAGTAAGATGCATGCACAAAGTCCCAGGCCCAGGTTCTGGGCCCTAACTCATATCTTTAACATTAGTGACTCCCCAAGGGTAATCTGGAGCATCTTGACTCTAATTGCCAACAAATAGGTGTGTGATTCCCTGCTGAATGAGGCAATCTGCAGTCACCCACTTTACTGACTTTGAGAGAGATACAAAGATGTGTGATTGACTTGCAGCACATCCTTTCAGTATTGGCAATGCCTCACAACGTTCACTTCTGTTCACCTTCTCAGTCTCCTATTGGTAGAATGAGACTACAACAGACATTAGAATAGCCTCTCCCTCAGAATACACTAGGAGCTGTCCTGACATCTGCAATTTGGTGGAGGGGGTTTTCTTACTGGCTCATTTAGGTGACTTTGAAGACTTTGGCAGGTGCCCCAAGAGGCTCTTGGGCTGCTAGAAATCTCCTGGAGTGGTACAAGTACATCCCCCTTAACCTCAGCACTGCAAAGAGGAGGAAGAGGTACTGGGCTTCTGGAGTGCCATGGGATATAGTTGCCAGGGTGCCAGTCTGTTGTTCTTCTGACTGTGGGTGTCCGCTGGCACCACACTCTCTCTCCTTCTGAAGAAGAGGTACGGGGAGTAAAGTCGAAGTCTTGGAGCTAGAGATGGTGGTGCTGATGGGGTGAGGCTGTGGTCTCAGACACTGATCTGGCTCATGTGTGACACTAGTGCCTGGAGAAGAAAAGAGAAAAAATTAATTAGTGAAGATACAGCTGCTAGCTTATGTGGATCAATGAGTTTACCTTCATACAGATCTAAGAACAGCAGATCACGATGTTGCTTAGAGGCTTCCTGGTGCATTTTGGGAATGACCCAAGTCTGCCCTTTCACATGGTTGTGGCTGAGTTTGTATTGCAGTGAGATAAAGAGAAGAATTGAATGTGATGGCAATGGATGTAGGGGCACTTTATAATCTTATATGACCATCCCAGGTAATGACAAGTCCCAATAAGTGACTAGGAAGCATTGTGCCCCAGAAGGGTTAGTACCTTGACTGCATGTCATGGGTTGTGATTCCTTCTGTGGACATAATGCATGTAATGCTAAATGTTGCCGGCTATTCCATGTTTTTGAGATGTCTGCACAGTGGTACAGTTGGTCTGAATGATGATCCTGTGAATGTGATTGAGCGCAGAGAAGATATCACCACTTACTGGATGCTTTGGAAAGGGTGAAGAGGAGGTTCATCAGGATGTTGCCTGGTATGGCGGACACTAGCTATGAAGAAGGTTTGAGTAGGTTAGGATTATTTTCATTAGAAAGATGGAGGTTGAGGGGATACTTGACTGAGGTCGGATGGCAAGAAGCTTTTTCCCTGAGTGGGAGGATTCAATTACTGGGGATCATGAGTTCAAAATGAGAGAGGAAAAGTTTAAGCGATGTATACGTGCAAAGTTCTTTACACAGAGGTTGGTAGGTACCAGGAACACGTAGCCAGCGGAGGTGGGAGAGGTGGGCATGATAGTGTCATTTTAGATATATCTAGACAGATACTTGAATGGCAGGGAGCAGAAGGGTCCACATCCTTAGGAAATAGGCAACAGGTTTAGATAGAGGATCTGGATCGGCACAAAGGGCCTGTTCCTGTGCTGTAATGTTGTTGTTCTTTGTTCTTACATTTTGCAGATGGTTTTGTTGTCGATAGTGGTGGTGTCACCTTGTGTTATACCCCATGCAGAGGACCATCCTTCTTTCTCAGATGGCACCAACAGAACCTCTAAGGGTAAGTGTCTATTTCTTCTGAGGCATCCTCAAGACATTCTTAGGTGAACCAACTCAGGTGTTTACTTAGCTCCTGGACTGTAGAAACTGAAGTAGTGTCGAGCTGGCTTTTCAATATGGCATCAGAACTTCCAGCTCCAGAAGATGCTACTTATTCTTTCCATATGATTCTCCAAATCACTTACAAAACATCTCACTTGCACAGTTAATGTAGTGAAAAGCATGGGATCACACGAGGTAACATACATTGGGCCTTGGCAGAAGTGTTAACTCCAAAATTGAAAATCCTAACCTAAAGCCAACCCAACTGAAGGCTCAATTTTAACAATGGTCTAATAGAAACTCATCCGCTATTCCAGAAATAGGACCTGGTTTATTTTCATGAGTGGTGGATTATCTAATGTGGCCCAGAGACTGCCAAACAGTTGGTAAGGAAACATGACTGCAGTATTGAAGGCCTACGTTTTCCTGGTGTGTTTAGAAAATCAATTCTGTTCTTCCTGACCTCACATGGAAAGTAAAAGAGGGAAAATATTTTGACCTTTTGGGGTCATTGCTAACTGTAATCCACTTCAGCATTGTTTTAATCTATCTGGAAGTCACTGTCATTTTCCACTCAGGCAATAAAGTTAAAGTGACAGTAAAATCCCAAAGACATTAAGTTTAAGAAAAGGACCCATGACTGGGGGCAGATGTTTGCAGGTAAAGTGACGGCTGGAAAATGAGAAGCCTCCAAAAATGAGATATCTAGAGTCCAGACAGTATATTCCTGTTAAGGTGAAAGGAAAGGCTGGTCGGTATAGGGAATGCTGGATGACTAAAGAAATTGAGGGTTTGGTTAAGAAAAAAAAGGAAGCATGTCAGGTATAGACAGGATAGATCGGGTGAATCCTTAGAACAGTATAAAGGCAGTAGGAGTATACTTAAGAGTGAAATCAAGAGGACAAAAAGGGGACATGAGATAGCTTTGGCAAATAAAGTTAAGGAGAATCCAAAGTGTTTTTACAAATACATTAAGGACAAAAGGGCAACTAGGGAGAGAATAGGGCCCTTCAAAGATCAGCAAGGCAGCCTTTATGTGGAGCTGCAGGAGATACTAAATGAGTATTTTACAACAATGTTTGCTGTGGAAAAGGACATGGAAGATATAGAATGTAGGGAAATAGATGGTGACATCTTGAAAAATGTCCATATTACAGAGGAGGTAGTACTGGATGTCTTGAAATGCATAAAGGTGGATAAATCGCCAGGACCTGGTCAGGTGTACCCTAGAACTCTGTGGGAAGCTAGAGAAGTGATTGCTGGGCCTCTTGCTGAGATATTTGTATCATCGATAGTCACAGGTAAGGTGCCAAAAGACTGGAGGTTGACTAACATGGTGCCACTATTTAAGAAAGGTGATAAGAACAAGCCAGGGAACTATAGATCAGTGAACCTGACATCGGTGGTGGGTAAGTTGTTGGAGGGAATCCTGAGGGACAGGATTTACATGTATGTGGAAAGGCAAGGACTGATTAGGGATAGTCAACACAGCTTTGTGCGTGGGAAATTATGTCTCACAAACTTGCTTGAGTATTTTGAAGAAGTAACAAAGAGGATTGATGAGGGCAGAGCGGTAGACGTGATCTATATGGACTTCAGTAAGGCATTCGACAAGGTTTCCCATGGGAGACTGGTTAGCAAGGTTAGATCTCATAGAATACAGGGAGAACTAGCCACTTGGATACAGAACTGGCTCAAAGGTAGAAACAGAGGGTGGTGGTAGAGGGTTGTTTTTCAGATTGGAGGCCTGTGACCAGTGGAGTGTCACAAGGATCTGTGCCACAAGGTCCACTACTTTTCGTCACATCATATAAATGATTTGGATGTGAGTTTAAGAGGTATAGTTAGTAAGTTTGCAGATGTCACCAAATTTGGAGGTGTAGTGGACAGCGAAGAAGGTTACCTCGGAATACAATGGGATCTTGATTAGATGGGCAAATGGGCTGAGGAGTGGCAGATGGAGTTTAATTTAATTAAAAGTGAGGTGCTGCATTTTGGGAAAGCATACCTTAGCAGGACTTATACACTTAATGGTAAGGTCCTAGGAAGTGTTGCTGAACAAAGAGACCTTGGAGTGCAGGTTCATAGCTCCTTGAAAGTGGAGTCGCAGGTAGATTGGATAGTGAAGAAGGTATTTGGTATGCTTTCTTTTATTGGTCAGAGTCTTGAGTACAGGAGTTGGGAGGTCATGTTGCGTCTGTACAGGACATTGGTTAGACCACTTTTGGAATATTGCTTGCAATTCTAGTCTCCTTCTTATTGGACAGATGCTGTGAAACTTGAAAGGTTTCAGAAATAATTTACAAAGATGTTGCCAGGGTTGGAGCATTTGAACTATAGGGAGGGGTTGAATAGGTTGGGGCTGTTTTCCCTGGAGCATCGGATGCTCAGGGGTGACCTTATAGAGATTTATAAAATCATGAGGGGCATGGATAGGGTCTTTTCCCTGAGGTGGGGGAATCCAGAACTAGAGGGTAAAGGTAAAGGATCTCGGAGGCTCAGGGGTGACCTTATAGAGGTTTATAAAATCATGAGGGGCATGGATAGGGTCTTTTCCCTGAGGTGGGGGAATCCAGAACTAAAGGGTAAAGGTAAAGGATCAGAGGGGAAAGATATAAAAGAGACCTAAGGGGCAACTTTTTCACGCAGAGGGTGGTGTATGTGTGGAATGGGCTGCCAGAGGAAGTGGTGGAGGCTGGTACAATTGCAACATTTAAGAGGCATCTGGATGGGTATATGAAAAGGAAAGATTTGGAGGGATATGAGCCGGGTGCTGGCAATTGGGACTAGATTGGGTTGGGATATCTGGTCGGCATGGATGAGCTGGAGCAAAGGGTCTGTTTTCATGCTGTGGGCGGCACGGTGGCACAGTGGTTCGCACTGCTGTCTCACAGCGCCAGAGACCCGGGTTCAATTCCCGCCTCAGGCGACTGACTGTGTGGAATTTGCACTTTCTCCCCGTGTCTGCGTGGGTTTCCTCTGGGTGCTCCAGTTTTCTCCCTTAGTCCAAAGATGTGCAGGTCAGGTGAATTGGTCATACTAAAATTGCCCGCAGTGTTAGGTAAGGGGTAAATGTAGAGGTATGGGTGGGTTGCACTTCGGCGGGTCGGTGTGGACTTGTTTCCACGCTGTAATGTAATCTAATCTAATCTAATCTCTATGATTCTATGACCCCACTGACTTTGAGCAAGTGACCTTGCCAGCTGTTGGACGAGCAGGTTATAATAGAGAACTGTCAGCATCTACAAAGTAAGTTACTCAGAAGATTTAGGTTGTCTATCTGCTACTTGAGAAAGGGACAGTGATGGAGAGAGAAAAGAAAAATACTTTACATTTTTGTATCCCCTCAAATTCCTTAGCTCCAAGGGGAACAATCCTAATTTCTTCACTTGATCCTTGTTGTTAAAATTGTGCTATGGCCAGTTCCCAAGTGAGATTCCTTAATTTGTTAAGATTCCAGATATGATACTTCAAATCACTAAACTTGTTGGAAATGAGGGATAACTGTTTCCCCTTTTTCATTCATCCAGCCCCTCATTAGGTTAGATTAGATTAGATTCCCTTCAGTACGAAAACAGGCCTTTCGGCTCAACAAGTCCACACCAACCCTCTGAAAAGTAACCCACCCAGACCCATTCCCCAACCCTATATTTATCCTTGACTAATGCAGCTAACACTATGGGCAATTTAGAATGGCCAATTCACCTGACCTGCACATCTTTGGATTGTGGGAGGAAACCAGAGCACCCGGAGAAAACCCACGCAGACACAGGGAGAATGTGCGACTCATTTGAAAAAGGACCTCTTCCTTTTGGAATACCTTTCACCCGGACCAAATGAATATATGTTTTAGAAAGAGTCAATTTAGCCAAGCCTTCTGAGTTAACAAATAAGTTTATTTGTTCCTAAGCATGAGACGATAAAATAATACAACACTCAGAGTATTGAGTACAGGAGTTGGGAGGTCATGTTGCGGCTGTAAAGGACATTGGTTGGAATATTGCGTGCAATTCTGGTCTCCTTCATATCGGAAAGTTGTAGTGAAACTTGAAAGGGTTCAGAAAAGATTTACAAGGATGTTGCCAGGGTTGGAGGATTTGAGCTATAAGGAGAGGTTGAATAGGTTGGGGCTGTTTTCCCAGGAGCGTCGGAGGCTGAGGGGTGACCTTACAGAGGTTTATAAAATTATGAGAGGCATGGACAAGATAAATAGACAAAGTCTTTTCCCTGGGATGGGGAAGTCCAGAACTAGAGGGCATAGCTTTAGGACTAGATTGGGTTGGGATATCTGGTCGGCATGGATGGGTTGGACCAAAAGGTCTGTTTTTGTGCTGTGCATCTCTATGACTCTATGACTCTATGACACATCCACACAGATTATGAATAAGAAATGAGTCCAATAAAAGTTAAAAGCCAACAAAATGTACAGATCAGTCTGAGATTTTTTAGAAAAGTAAGTAGAAGAATGTTGTGGCTGTCACATTGAGGGTATTGGTAGCATTGGCTTTGGTGGTTGCACAATTGATTTCAAGATTTTTGGCTTTGCAGATTGATTGAAATTCTTCTGACCAGGCTCCTTTCAATGGCACTCGGATGGGAGCACTCAGAGTGATAGAGTGCTTTTCCCTTTCCTTACCTCCAGTGCAGAAGTGTTTAATGCCTATTCTCAAACTGTGACCTTCACAGCACATTAGTTCACACACTAGCATATCAGGCTACTGACACACAGTGATCAGGGGTTTCAGTTTTTAATTCAATATTTTTGCATATCCCTGGAAAAGTAAAACACAAGCATAACAGCAGAGATGGTTTCCTTCTAAAAGAGATATGGGTAGTCAGTCTCTCATTATCTCTTCATTTTAGACTTTCTTTTTGACGTTCCACTGACTCTGTACAGGTGCTATACTCCATGCATTCACATTGGACTCAACCAGACAATCACTGAATTTACATCTTCAATCATCTTTTGACTATAGCAGTGCTCTTTTAAACAACATAGGTCTGAATTAAAAGTTTTAAGTGCAGGGGATTCAAGATGGCAGTGACACAGCATGTCTGAGTCTGTGGTGCTCTGCCTAAGACTCGGGCAGAGTGGGGCACCCGCCTGCACCTCACCCTTTAAATCATTTAAGATAGCTTTTGCCCAGCATAGTTAGCCATTTCACATCAACTTGGACAGTTTGGTGTTGTTTTTAAAATGACTAACGGCAAAAACTCCTGCAGCTTGTAACAGGCAGGGACCGCTCCCCCACCCCCTCCCGCAGCAGCAGAAACGTCCGCAGCCGTCTCGGGGGGGCTTACCTGCAGAGGTGACCCTGCTCTCCGGGATCACCAAACTTCAAGAGAAGATCGACGCCTTTATTGAGGAGTCCAGGTGCAGGTGGGAGTCGATCTCAGTCATGCTTCTGCAGCATGACTGAGAAATCGAAAAACTTGAGCAGCGCGTCGGAGGGGCAGAGCCAAGGGCCGCGGCCTTGGAGACGGCTGCCTAGTCGTCTGAGGGTCATGTACGGTCTCTCGAGCAGCGAATCTGGACCTTGGAGGAGTGCATTGATGACCTCGATAATCGGGGCCGTCGGAAAAACGTTTGGTTGCTGGGCTTCCCAAACGGGAAGAGGAAGGCCAGCTTGTAGACATTTTGGAGCGATGGCTCCCACAATTATTGAAGTTGGAGTCGGGACTGGGCCGGGTGCAGGTGGAGTGGGCCCACCTTGTTGCTATATGCAGGCCTGGGTCAGACCAGCGACCCTGCCCGGTTCTAATCTGACTCCAATGCTACAAAAGAAAAACAAATGCTCCTGGAAGCCTCCAGAGTCCTGGGGAAGGATCCCCAGGCCATGATGCGCAAGGGCTCCAGAATAATGTTATTTCAGGACTTCTCTCCAGCCGTGGTCTGTAAGAGGAGGGCATTCGATGAAGCGAAGAAGCGTCTGAGAGATCTAAATATCCAATACTCCATGCGTTATCCGGCAACGCTGCGCCTCAGCCAAGGAGGATCCATTTACAACTTTGGGTTGCCGGAAAAAGCAAAAGAATTCTTGGACCCTCTTAAATAGACTGTGGGACAATGACTTTTGGATAATGACTTTTGTTTCATCCTTCATCCACTCATTTTTCCCCGATGGGGGGGAGCGGGGGGGCTTGTTCTTCACTCTTCCTTTGATTTCCTTTTTATAGTTCATGAAGATTACTCAATTTGTGGTGAGGGGAGTTTATTTTGTCTTGCCCTTTTCTTAAGAGCAGGGTTTTCTTCTTTCCTCATTTTACTTTGTTGCCTAATAATTGCTGAGGTTATAATATTGTAATTTTGTAATTTTATACATTTCTTTCTTTTTACTGTGTTTGCTAAATACACCCAGATGTTGGTGTGGGGGGGTTACTCACTTTTAACTCTGGTTTTATAAAATATTTGAATTTGTCTACTCCATTCTATAACGCCTGGGCCGAGGGCCGGGCCCTAGCTAGGAGAGGTTATGGTGGGGTTAGTGATAGGTAGTTATGCACCCTGGGAGCAAGGGGGAAAGTCTCCTTTCAAATATGTTTTGCATTGTTTTTTTCACTTAGGAATAGCTTTTAATTGTGTTGGTTTAAACATTTTAAAGAATTTTTGTATTTGTGAAATTTTTACGGTCTTTATTCAAGGTTCTTTGAGTGGGGTTCTTCCTTCTGGGAGGTCTTGGGCTTGTCTGGACAATCATGGCTAGCCATTCGCTTAGATGGTGTACCTGGAATGTCAAGGGGAGTAATTCACCGGTCAAAAGGAAAAATATATTATCAAGTCTCAAAAAAGAAAGGGTTGATGTAGCTCTCTTACAGGGGACACATCTACTTGACAAAGAACATATAAAGTTACAACAGGCAGATTTGATCAGGCTTTTTTCTCATCTTTCAGTTCAAAAAGTAAGGGAGTAGCCATTCTTATTCAGAAGAATCTTCCTTTCCAAATGTTAAGCCAGATAAAAGAGGAGTCTGGATGGTATATATTGATCAAAGTCCTAATACATGGAGAGGAATATGGAATTTTGAATCTTTATTGCCCCCTGGCACACCCCTTTAAATTTGTAAGGGAAGTATTCTCTAAGTTGATGGCTTTTGGAGGCCGCCAAACAATTATAGGAAGAGATTTTAACTGTATTATGGACCCGGAGACAGATAGGATACCTAAGAGCACTACGGGTATATCTCTGAGATCTAGACAATTGGAGGATCTGAATAAGGAGCTTGGGCTAGTGGATGTATGGAGGTGCCTTCACCGCCAAGGTAGAGTCTTTACTTTCTATTCTAATCCACACACAAGTGCCATTTCAGAATTGATATGTTGTTAGCCCCCTCGACCCTTTTGAATTCCATACTGTCTTGTAAAATAGGTAAGATAGCTATTTCTGATCATGCCACAAGTATATATGGAAGTCAAGATTAGGGATGATGGGATAGGCTCCTGACATTGACATATGGATCCCTTCTTATTGAAGGATAGCAAATTTACAAAGTAATTTTTGCAGGAATTCAAAACCTTCTGGGAAATTAACTCCGGTACGGCCAGTAACCCATCAATGATGTGGGAGACCACTAAGGCTTATGCATGAGGTTTGGTCATCTCATATTCTGTGACCCAGAAAAGACAAAAGGGAGAGCAACAGCACCTGCTCGAGACTCGCCTGAAGGTAGCTGAGACAGTGTATGTTGACAGGCCTTCTATTACTAAGATACAAGGGATCACAGCCATTGGAGCAGCCTTGAATACTGCACTTACTCAAACAGCAAAAAGGGAAATATTATTCGCAAAGCAGAGATTATTTGAATATGGCGACAAGCCTGGCAACTATCTAGTGTACCTTGTTAGGGAAAAAAAGGCTCCTCGAGCTATTACGTCCATTAGAGAAAGTGCCGGTACCTTGACTTGTGATCGTAAAAATATCAATACAGCCTTTACAAAGTTCTATTTTGAACTGTATAAATCGCAGGACTGTGAGGATAGAACTGAGAAGATGGAATCCTTCTTTAAAAATTTGGCCCTTCCGGACTTAATCTCGGATCAGGTGTTGATCTTGAATGCCCCCCTGACAACCCAGGAAGTAAGTAAAAACAATGACTGCGGATGCTGGAAACCAGAGTCTAGATTAGAGTGGTGCTGGAAAAGCACAGCAGTTCAGACAGCATCTGAGGAGCAGTCCGTACCCGACACGGTTAGGCAGCTTCAGAGTGGCAAAGCGCCTGGACCAGACGGATTCCAGGCTGAATTCTATAAAGAATTTATAGGGGAACTGGCTGGGCCACTCATAAATATGTACAATTATTCACATAGTCAGGGCTGCCTCCCGCCTTTATTGACAGAAGCAAATATTACTCTTATTCTTAAAAAGGGAAAGGCCCCAGAAGATTTCTCATCATATAGACCCATATCCTTACTAAATGTGGATTTCAAAATTCTTTCTAAAATGTTAGCATTAAGATTGGAGAGAGTCTTACCATACATCATAAAAGAGGGCCAAAGGGGGTTTATAAAGGGCCGCAGGTCAACTAATAATATCAGAAGGGTCTTAAATATAATACAAGCCTGTCAACAGGGTTTAGTTGACTCCTTGGACACAGAGAAGGCATTTGATCGGGTAGAATGGCCATATCTTTCTTATACACTGGAAAGGTTTGATGTCGGAGAGGTATTTACTAAATGGGTTTCAATGATCCCAAAGCAGCAGTGATCACCAATGGTTTAAGTTCGGATAGCTTTAGTGTTGGCAGGGGCTGTCGTCAGGGATGTCCTCTTTCACCATTATTATTCACGCTCGTGATTGAACCACTGGCGGAAGCTATACGAACTGACTCTAACATAACGGCTCCGAGGTTTGGATCGGGCAAACATAAAATCACTCTATATGCGGACGATGTCCTCCTCTTCTTAAGTGATCCGTTGATATCTGTGCCCCGCCTAATCCAAGTGATCAGCTTATTTAGTATGTTCTCAGGCTTTAAAATCAATTTCATGAAATCTGAGTCCATGCAGTTGGGAGGCCTTGCCAGTGTATCTAATTTACCGGACGGATCTTGTTTTCCCTTTCGGTGGTCACTTAAAGGTTTTCTGTACTTAGGTATTTTTATCACCCCAGTATTTGGTCAGCTGTATAAAGCTAATTTCGTGCACTAATTAGAGAAAATAAGACAGGACCTTCGACGCTGTGGAGATCTCCCAATATCCTGGTTAGGCAGAGTAGCCCTAGTTAAGATGAATATCCTACCTTGTCTTTTATATCCTATGAGAATGCTCCCCCTGATGCTACTGAGACAGGCATTGTGTGAGCTTTACAGCTGGCTCAGCTCCTTTATTTGGAATCATAGACAGCCCCTTATTAAATTAGAAAAACTGCAGCTCCCACAAGCAAGGGGAGGACTGGACTTTCCAGATTTTAGGAGGTACCAATTGAGCTCCTTATTGTCTTATGTAGCTGATTGGGTCTCTTGTGACCCACAGTCAATCTGGCTAGATATTGAGACCTCCGAAGTAAAAATGTCCCCTCATCAATATTTTATTTATATACAAGATGAGAGCTATTATGGACTATTGCAAAATCCCTATTGTATTAAATATAATTAAAGCCTAGAGGATAATGCAACAAGGTGAGGGTAACCTGTAAAAAACCTCCCCTTATACTCCTATAGTGGGAACATCGGGATTTCAGCCAGGGGTGATAGATGCTACATTTAAAACTTGGAAGTCCAGTGGTATCTCCTGCTCGGGAGATCTGTTCAATGGGGAGGTTATGATGTCCTTTGAGCAGTTGCATCAGAAGTTTGGATTGCCTAACAGGGACCTTTCTCGGTATTTCCAAGTATGAGACTATATACAAAAGAAGACCACACTGATAGCTAATCCCTACAAATCAGATAGGGAAAGGAGAGTGCTATGGCCAATGGGGCCTCCCTTGGTTAGTACTCTTTATCACTCACTATATAATAAAGTATCTAAGGACATGGAATGATCATTTAAAACCTGGAATCAAGAATTAGGGTTGGAAGACTCATCAGAAATGTGGGAGGATACCTGGGAAAATGCCGGAAAGATCTCTGTTTGTAATAGAACTCAGGCTATACAATTAAAGATACTCCACATTTGGCACCTGAACGACTCGCAAAATTCAAGGCAGGAGCATCCCCAATGTGTCCTAAATGCAAAATAGAAGTTGGCACTCTCACGCACTGTCTATAGACATGCCATAAGATCCGTAGGTATTGGGATAGAGTAGCGAATGCCTTGACAGGGATATTGGATAGGGACATTAGATCGGATCCAATGTCCTTGCTTTTGGGCTCTTCAGATTTTCCCTCCCTGAATGTGCACGAGAGGAAATTATTTACCATTCTTTCCTTTTTGTGCAAGGAAAAATATCTCAGTGAATTGGGTAGCTGAAGGCCCTCCAAGACTCTCAAACTGGCACAGGTTAATCATGGAATATATCTCCCTTGACTTCCTTACAAATATGGTGCACCAAAAAACAGAACTATTCTATAAAACATGGCAGCCCTTTTTGAACAATATCGACACAGATATTTCAGCCACACTGTCCAGGGCTTTTGTCTAGCTGTGAGTGGATCTGGCTGGTTCGGGGACACCCGGGAGGTGGAATCCTGTATAAATACGGGTTTTATTATGACTTGATGTAAATCTATTTTGAGCAGGCATCTAGTTATTTAATTATTTTGTTGTTTATTGCTAGTAATGTATAATATTCTATTTTATGGTTTGGTTGTTTATAGGATAGGCTAGTAGTTAGTTGGGGTTTTCTTTCTTTTTGGTTTTTTGTAATGTATTTAATTTTATATTGATGTTTATACTTCTTTGTATTACTTTTGTAATTTTGTAAAAAAATCTTAAAAACTTTCTTTTTTCAATAAAAAATCTATAAAAAAAGTTTAAAATGCTTCAGATTTCTGATCCATCATGAAAATTTTTAAAATGTGTAGTCAACTGTGAGGCAGTTTTAGAATTTCTTTTCTTCCTAAAATCCTTTGCAAGCATTTTTCCTGAATCCCTTTTCTGTACTCTTATCACTTTTTTAACAGTCCCTTGTTGTTCTTTACCTCTCATCCGGTCTGTGGCATCTCTACTATTCTTTTCCTTTGCATGAGTCCTTTTGTGTTTTAGTCTATTTGCTTACACATCGGGTACGTCCAGGACTTTTATTTTACCACATACTTTTTTACTATCCATAATTTCATCCTTCATTAATTCGACCCAGCCAATTCTTGACTCATCCCTGTTTATCTTAATTTTTGTTGGTGACTCACCCTTCTCCCACTGTTGTTGTAATGAATTATACAGGACTGTATTTAATAATCCATCAGATGCCATGTGCTAAGACAATACTGTATACTGAGTGATTTTCTTACTTCTCACTCAAGGCAGCATGCCTGTTCTATTTAGTGGTGGTTTGTTGGAAATTCTGATGGAGGTTGTATGGCAGTTTTTGATCACGATGCTCTGGAAATCAGCATTGTACAAATCATGGTGGGCAAGTCTTCTCATCAAGATGCACAAATTCATCAAATTATCCCATTTCATCCCCCTCTCCTCCAACAAATACTCTTTTGCACAATGAGAGTTCGTGATCTGGAAAGCGCTGCCTGAAAGGATAGTACAGGGAAATCTGGTTGTGGTTTTCAAATTGGATGAACACCTGAAGAGGAAATATTTTAAGGCAATGGGATAAGGGAAGGAGAATGAAGTTGGTTAAGTTGTTGTTGCAGAGTGCTAGCAGGGGATTGATGGATTAAATGATCTCATCCATCTTCACTTGAACCTCCATTTTAAGAGTAGTCAAGCAACTGCCATCTTGTGGCACAGTGGTAGTGTCCTTACCCCTGGATCAGGAGGACTGAGATCAGGTCCCAGCTGCTCTAGAAGTGTGTAATGACATCGCTGAACAGGTTGATTAGAAAATAGGCTAAATAAATTTTTAAAATGCGTAGTCAAGCCCACAGAGATAAAAAAAGAACCATGAACACAAGGACAGAGCTAATAATTCTGACGAATAGAAGCAAAAATAATTGGCATTTTAGGGAAATTAAAACAATATATGCAATTGAATGATATAATAGATGTACAGAGCAAACATAACTGATTGAGTTGTGACAGAATGCTAAACGAGAGAAGAGGAAGAGTCACAGATTAACTGTGAGACAGTTTTAGATTTTTTTTCTAACATATATAAAAAATAGTAAGTCTCACTGTTCAGCTAGCTTTTCATTTCTCTCACTGCCTGAGATATTAGCTGCCGCTCCAGACTGGGCGATATTGCCTACTGGAAGCTGAAAATGAAGCCAGTATTTATCCCCTCTAGAACTGAGCTGTAAGGTCAAAGATCCCTAACTAGGGACAATATCAGGTGGAAAAAGAAGTGTAGGTGAAGGAAAAGGAGACAGTAAGATTTCAGGTTAATGACCTTTCATCAGAACAGGGAATTAGAAATGCAAAGTTTTGAGCAAGCGGTGAGTTGGTAAAGGATCTCTGATTGGATGGAAAGCAGGAAAGACAATTTTTTTTAGGTTTTTAAGTGGAAAATGAATGTTCATGGATGATCTTTTTCAGATTTGATTGGAAATATATCATTCACACAAATTCCCAGGTTAAATTTGTACAAACACAGAGGCAATGCGACCTCAATTGTCATTTAAATGGAGTTTGAAGTCCTGGCAGCATCTCATTTTTCAAATTAATCACCCACTAATGATTCAGTTGTAAATTAAATCTCCATTTGTGTCAATTGCCTGATTTGAAAGGTCTGCCAAAGTTAATGGCAGAAAGTACGAGATACCTGTTCGATCTCAGCTGGAGAATTCGGTACAGGTGTGGGTGTCGTATCATAGGAAAAATGTGAATGCACTGGAGAGTGCAGAATCAATTTACAAGAATGTTTCCATGAATGACAAACACCAGTTATGTGGGTATATCAAAGAAATTAGGATTGTTTTCCCTGAAGAAAAGAAGACTGAGAGGAGATTTGATGGAGGTTTTCAAAATCATGAGTGGGCTGAATAGAATACTTCGGAAGAAGTTGTTCCCACTCGTAAAAGAAAAAAGGGCATAGGTTGAAAATGATTTCCAAATGAAACAAGGGTGATGTAAGAAAAAGATTTTCATACAGCAAGTACTTAGGGTATGGAATGCACTGTATGGAAATGTGGTGAAGGCAGGTTCAGTTGAGACATTTAAGAGGGCATTGGATAATTATTTGGATCGAAATAGTGAGCAGGGATATGGGAAAAGGCAGCAGATTGGCACTAGGGAAGAAAACTTGATTTAACTGAGCATTTACACTTTTTTGTTGCTTTCTCCAATATTATTACAAAGTAGAATCAAGGCATTTGGGCAAAACAGTTTGAGTACATGTTTACCACTCCCATGGACAAATAATTCTAATCAATTTTACCCAATGTATTCCCATATCCCTTTCATTACTTTGCCTTCATATGTCTCTACAGTCCAATCTTGAATGTTTGAAGTTCCTGTCTTCAGCAGTAATTGTGGAACTGAATTCCAGGCCCCCTTAGTTCTACATGAAGAAGTTTCTCCTGCTGCCTTGTAGATCTCTTGCAGTCAATATTGAAACCATGACTCCTTGTCTCAAACTGCTCAATGTTTGCAGTTACTGTATTTATCTATCCTGTCCAAATGTTCATAATTAGGAAACAATGGAGAGTGTAGATGCTGGAGAAATCAGAGTTGATAAAGTGTGGTCCTGGAAAAGGCACAGAAGGTCAGGGAGCATCCGGGGAGCAAGAGAGTCAACATTTCAGGCAGGACCCTTATTGGTCCTCGGATGCTGCCTGACCTGCTGTGCTTTTTCCAGCGCCACGCTTTGTGAACTCAATTGTTCTTAATTTTCTGTTGTGGTGGTGGTTACAATTACAACATGCAAAAGGCATCTGGATGGGTATGTGGATAGGCAGGGTTTAGAGGTATATGGGCCAAATGCTGGCAAGTGAGACTAGGTCACATTGGGATGTCTGGTCAGTGCAGATGAGTTGGACCAAAGAATCTTGTTTCCATGCTCTTTGACTTCATAACTGGCGCAGGTGTGATGCACAAAATTGCCTTCTTCTATGCTTTAACAATTCTGTGAAACTCATAAAGTACCCTAAGCTATCACTTTTGGTTCCAAACTCTGTGTGCCCTCCCTCAGACTACCCAAGAGCAAAGGTTTCTCGAAGGTTTGAACAACAGATGAAGTGACAATTGGAATAGTGTTTGCCACTAAGATGATTCTGCTTTAAGGCAAAAATACAGCCTGCCTATCATATGAATTGGTCATGTGGTAAATGAATTTCAGTGCTGGTGTGATGTAAGCTACATTTGCCAAACACAATGCAGGTTGTTCTGTTATTACACATTTCACTAACGTGAATTCGCTGCAATACAATTGACAAATTGGGGACACTGTTTCTAGAGCTTATAAAATGTGTGTTGGGTGTAATGTGATTACAGCCCGAACACTTTAAATGCTGCTTCTAAAGCACAATGTTTCTATAACACGGGGTTGCACAAGATCACAAAAATCACATTATCAAAGAACTGACTGTAGATTGTATCAAACAGGACATTCCTTTGCTGTTAGCAACAATCAAAGTAGTGACCGCACTCAACCAGCCTGCATTTACAGAGCCAATAGAACAGTGTCCAACATCACATGTGATTCCATAATTAGTAATTTATTAAATAATCCTGAGTGTGTGAAGAATTATACTGACAATTTAGGGTCAGTTTAGGACAATTTAGGGTCACTCAACAAAATGATGACAGACAGGCTCTGCTTCATTCCTCAGGGCCACAGATTCAGTCTGCCTGATTTAAAAAGTAAACAAAGCTTTGCAGTTAACTCAGTCATCATCTAACTGGTGCATTGTCTGTGGCAATGCCCCTACCAATCAGAGTCCACTTGCCAAGCATCAGCACCCTCCTTTCATACGGAATAAATACTGTTTTCCCTTCACACCTCTTTTTCTTGCAAGTTGTCCTGATTGGATGCAAGGTGAAAAGTTTCAACAAAATATATCTTTTCTCAGTAATTTTTGGAAATGCAATGTTTAAAGAGGAATCTAATTACAACACATATTCAAACAGCGTTTTTTTTAGAAAAGACAGGTCTTTGACAGGATTAATGCTGGGCCTGAGTCCTGTCCCTGTGAACCTATAAAAATCCACTTGATTTTCCTGTATTTGATACACCCAGGGACGAAACCAGGAAAATTCACCATCAATGTGAATCCAGCATCACTGATGTCTCAACTTGGACAATACATTGTTAAAATTCTAGAGAGCACATTTGCCACCAATAAGCCAACAATAGAGGGAGCTGGAAGTCTTCTTCATAAGATCCCTCTTTATGTGTACTGGACACTGAGAGCTCACGTCTACTTACATATCTCTAAGAAAATGGGCTTATGTGTGCTTTAGTTACTAAACCAACAAACTTCCTTATTTTTACATGGAGTACATAAATCGACAGAATGTAATTTCTAATGAAGCATAATTTATTCTCTACTATTCTACGTGATGTGAAAACAATAAATCTAGCACTGTTGCCTTTTTACTGCTCATTAACATCACATTATAGTTGTCAACCTCTGATACTGACCTTTACAAGTAAGAGCACCAAATCTCATTCTATCGCAGCTTCAAACCTGCAAATAGGCACATGATTAACCTCTGATTCATACTTCAGCTCTGGAGGCCAAGACCTGCCTGTCAATCAAATGATCTTTCATAGAATCCCTACAGTGTGGAAACAGGTCTTTTGGCCCATCATTTCCCCTCCAATCCTCCAAACGGTATCCAACCTAGACCCTGCCCCTCTATCCTGTTCTCATATCACTGCATTAACCAAGGCTAATCCACCTAACCTACACATCACAAGACACTATGGGCAATTTAGCATGGCCAATCCACCTAACTTGCATAAATAAAGACTGAAAGAACTGCAGATGATGTATAGATCAGAAACAAAAACAGAAATTGTTGGAAAAATTTGGCAGGTCTGGCAGCCTCTGTGAAGAGAAATGAGACTTATCATTTCGGGTTCGGTGACCCTTCCTCAGAAGATGCCAGACCTGCTGAACTTTTCTAGCAATTTCTGTTTTTGTTTCCCACCAACCTGCACATCTTTGGACTGTGGGAGGAAACTGGAGCACCTGGAAGAAATCCAGGCAACATAGAGAAAATATGTAAATTTCACACAGTCACCCAAGGGTGGAATCGAACTTAGGTCCCTTGCGCTGTGAGACCACAGTGCTGACCACTGAGTCATCTTTGTTGAATAAGAAACTTTCTGTATCTGTATGGGACCTAAAGCAATCTCATAAGTTGTTTAGTTACGTCTCCCGCTGGGAGGATTACCCCACAGTTCCACTCCTGGCTCCATACCGCATTTGATGAATCTCTCATATATAGTTTTTTTTTTATTTTTAGGCTCAGCTATTAAAATGCAATTCCACCTTAAATCTTCATCTAATATTTTGATGCAAAATAAAATGATTTGTACAGAGTCCTGTTTATCCAACATGTCTGCCATTAATGTCCTACTTTGCCTTCTGCTGTAACAATGCCTCAAATTTAAAATCATTATCCTTGTGTTAAACTTCCTCCATGACCTTAGCCCTTCCCTAAACTCTGCAGCCTCACCCAGCCTCATAAACCTCCAAGAACTCTGAGAACCACCAACTTTGACCATTTGTGTATCCCCCACTTCCTGAACCTATCCAGTTTTGTTGCATGCCTTCCTCCCTCTGGGTCTTAAATTCTTGAACTCCTTCTCCTAATTCTTTTGCCTCTCACTTCCCTCACTTATAAGGCACTTTTGTAAATTTACCCCTTCAACCAATTATTTGGTTACCAATCGAAATATCCTGTTATTTTTCTCTTTTTTCCTTAGTAGATGCTTCCAGACCTGCTGAGGTTTTCTAGCAATTTATGATTTTTTGTTTGTTTCAGATTTCCAACTCCACGGTTCTTTATCTTATTGTCCTGTTGTTTTGGCTGATCATGTTCTTGAGAAGCATCTTTCTTTTTACACGGTTTAATAAAATATATAATTGCATGTTAATTGTTTTTTCATACACTTCCTATAAATTTTGTCTAATGTTCCTTCATTTAATCCTCATAGACTAAAAGACAATATGACTTGTTTTATGTACTCACCTTAACACTTTGTCTTATTTAAACATCTGTCCCCAATATGTAATGGATGGACTTTACTCAGCTCTTTTATTCCTCAATTTGAAAATCCACATCCCGATTTGAGTGCTCATATGAAATTGATTGCCATTACTTTGTTGGAAGGAGTGCACAGATGTTACCTTGAGGCAGTAATGATTTGACGCAAGCAGCAATAATACAATTCCCAAGCTGTGAAAAGGTCAGCTCAATCGACTGCTATGTATCTTGCCATCTTTCTTGAAATAATTATCTTTCAATAAAAGTAGGTCTATACTTACCATTGGAGAAAACAGAACCACAGAATATAGAAAATTTGTGGATCAGCTCTGTGCAAAGATGGATGGAAATGTCAGCTATGGTTCCCTTCAACATTGAGCAGAAAATGAACTGAAAAAAACCACGTAATACTAGAGCTTCAAAAACAAGTACCCCCAAATCTGTGTATTATCAGATTTGTGACAAGGAGCGTGATGGAATACTCTTCACTTCTCTCGATGAGTGTGGTTGTGACAACATTCAAGAGGTTTGACAACATCCAGGACAAAACAGGACTGACACCCTATCGATTGTCCTAAATATTCACTCTCCCACCACTAATGTGTTCAAGATGCATTGCAGTAACTCACCAAATCTCCTTCAAAAGTGCTTTCCAAAACATTCTATTACCTAGAAGGACAAGAACAGCGGATAGATGGGAATACCATCACCTACGAGTTCCCCTCCAAGCCACTCAGGATTCAAAATTGGAACAAAATCCTCCAGCACCTAAAATCTGGAACTCCCTTCCCAACAGTAGTATGGGGGTACCTTCACAAGGTGGACAACAACAATTCATGAAGATGGGTTGTCAGAATTCTTTCAAGGCAAACTAAGAATGGCAACAAACATTGGCCTTCCCAGTGAGACACACATCCTGTGAGAAAATGAAAACGAATCACTAACCTTATTCAATGCCCTCCATGCATGCACATACGCATATATTAAACTTGGATTTGTATTCCGCCTAGTATTTCTTAGTTTGCTCCTAATTAATAAGGTGATAGTTTCTCCACCAGTCCGATGAAACGCTTATTGTTATTGTATTGTTGGGCTGAAGATACCTAACGGATTATTTTAGATTTGATAAAGGGCTGGTTCATTAGCTTAATGTACTTTAATATATATTAGAGACATGCACAAACTAATGAGTAAATCTATTAGCTTAACCTACATACTAAAATCTACTTTAGATATATGCAAACTAGTGAGTGAATCTATTGGCTTCTTTCTCATTCATGGGATGAGGGCATCACTGGCCAGGCACCACTTCTTGCCCATACCCAATTGCCCAGAGGGCAGTTAAGAGTCAACCACATTGCTGTGGGTTTGGATTCACATGGAGGCCAGACCAGGTAAGGACAGCAGTTTCCTTCCCTAAAGGACATTAGTGAACCAGATGGGTTTTCCAACAATCAGCAATGGATCCATGGTCATCATCATACTCTTTATTCCAGATATTTATTGAATTCAAATCCCATTATCTGCTGCGGCAGGATTCGAACCTGGGCCCCCAGAACATCATCTGGGTCTCTGGATTAACAGTCCATCAATAATACCATAAGGCAATCACCTTCCCTTAACTACTTTAGACATGTTTAATGATAAGTCTCACTGCCTTCTGCCCATTGGGGATCTTGTGCTGATCTGGAGAACTTGGGGTTCCTGGCACCAGTCATGATCCCAATCCAAGGTGCAGTTCAATGAATGGGGTATTGTCCCTGATACATGTACTATTCCGAATCTCAGATTACAGGCTGTATCATCATTTCACGATACTTTCAGTACTTTTCCGGACATTCCATTCCATGGAAAAATATTTCTAAGTAGCTCCATGTGACGACCCAACAGGACTGTTCTCACAGTTTAGTGTCACATGGCTCTCTCTCAGTCAAACCAGGCTGTTTTCAAATTAGGCTTGTTTTCCACATAATTTCCCACTTTATTTCAATTGCTCATTGTCATGTCAAATAGACTGTCAATGATTAACCCTTAATGGTCTGGTTTGAAGATTTGTTTTTAATCCTACCACAACAGTTATGAAACTTCATCTTCTTTTCCACTTCTATATATTAGTGCCCAATTTAATATAAATCGTCCTAAACATACTAACGAAGCAGCCTTGAAAACATTAACCTCAATTCTATCGAGATGTAATGGCCATTGTAAATAGGTGTGTCTTGCCCCAGAAGTTGTCCCAATTTCCCAGAAAAATGAAGCCATACATCCCACATCACATTTCAAGCCTTGTAATCATCCTATCATCTTATTTTTACTCTTGCTAGCATGTGACATAAGGAGTAAAACTAAGGTTTATTTTCAAGTTTCCATGTTTTTGCTTATTGATCTAGCATTCCATTAAGGGACAGAACTTTGACTACTGACAGACAGATCTTTTGTTTCCAATACCTGTGGTCCCATTCAGGGAGTGATAATCATTCCAACTGAGAAAGATACCAGGCTTGATTTTGGAGAGCACCCAAGGAAATGTGGGTGCAACCTATAATACCCTGAGTTCTGGCAAAGCTTACAATATTAGTGAAACTAAATACATTTGGTTGCAGAAAGGACTCCAGGGAAGCTCATCAGAAGTCTTCACAGCATTTCCAATTTAAATGTTTTAATTTCTCAAAATTAAGTATATATTTCTAAGTAGATGCCTGAATGGATTCATAATTCCATGGTGCCATCAAGTGGTTGTATAGTGCAAGGAGTTAAAAGCGTAAAGACTTATTCAATCTTCAAAATTGATTCTTTTCACTTGAGATCACTGGAAGTATAATGTCAATTTTAAGTAGCACTGATTACCTCTTGTGATTATTTCAAATAAACTCATGCACTATCAGTGCTGTCCCCAGTCAAAGTGCTGAGATTCAAGTCCAATTTGAGCATGTAATCTAACGTGATACTTCAATGCAGGACTGCGGGAGAAATGCACTGATGGACTTTCCATCTTTCAGATATGATGTTGAACCGAGATTGTGTATGCCTTCTCTGATGTTGTTGCTTGTAGTTACTCCTACAAGATCTGCTACCATGGTATGCCACAATCACCTGTTTTGAGAGAACATTACACACATATTGTAGCTTGTCTGCAGCCATTCTGTGAATTTCATCATCCAACTATACCTACATTGACCTCACAGATTTCCTGTCAGATAGATGTTAAAAAATATATAGCACAATTTGGAAAAGGATGATTCTTTATGAAACTTTAAAGATAGTTGGAATATTAGGAAGGCTATTAAAATTGCTGACAAAAACAGATTAGAAAATAACTTCCAAATAAGAATTCAAGAGATAAATGAAAAAAAAAGCAATTTGCAGGGCTATGGGCAAAGGGAAGAGGAATAGGATTAATTGGATAGCTTTATTAAAGGATAGTAAAGGGCACCATAGACATAACTGCTTATGTTCTATACTGTTGTATGACTATATGGGCAGTATATCCCTTTCAGCTCACAGACATTGAGACCAACAGCCAGGAGCCAGACTTTGGTGACTTCTGGAGATAGCCCCTGCTCTCAACATCCAGTTGAGAATGGCAGGTGGATACAACAGACCAATCAAAGGTATTGCTGCACATTGCTTTAGTTGGTTCTTGAAAGGGAACAACAACACGAAGATGTTCTGACAGATGCAAAGCAAAAATAAGCATTCAGAGGCAGGACCCTTCAGTTGAAGAGGAAACCCTTCATGGGGAACCACAGGAGAACCTTTGTCTTTTCGATAACATACAAACCAGATATGGACACAAAACTCCAAAGCTTGGTCTGAGCAAAGTTGAATACAAGTTTAGAATAACTTCACTATTTTTAAGTTAAATCAATTTAAACATAAAGCATAGTGTCTGTGTACTTTTAAAGACTTTCTAAGCTGTGGCACAAATCCTAGGCCTGGATTTTCACTACTGAGGTGGATCGCTTAAGTCTGGAATTTTCTCACCTTACCACATCCACCTTGGCAGAATGATGAGATATTTGCTCTAGAGGATGGGGGTAGTGGGTGGGATGGAGTGGGGTTTGGGGGAGGGGGCTGGTGGGTTGAAGAATAGAGTTGGGCCTGCTGTGACTACAAATAGGTGGAGGCAATCACGAAAGCAGCCAAGTTCCATGGTGGGCTGGTTAAAAGGCCTGCCCCAATTCTCTGGGTTTGATTACATTTCACATCCTTTCAACTTCACCCCTCACACATCATCAGCTCCTCACCTACTCTTCAAATTTCCATGCAAATCACCCACATCCAAGCACCTTAGTGTTTTATACCATCAATTCCAACTCATGTAAAACTAGTACTGGCCCATACCAATTAATGCCTCTACCTCTTTCCCTTGAACATTTGGACTCCCATGTTAACACATGACAAGTCACCCATTGTAACCCTGGACAAACATCATGTGGAGATTAAGTTCTAAAAATCTAATACAAATTTCACTACACTGATTCAGTAACTTAAATCAATATTATTCATGAAAGCACATTCATTTTAAATTTCAGTCCTTAAACTTGTAATAAACAAGCTTCTATTCATACCCCACATCAAAGACAACTAATATTTAATAATCTTTTTAAGCCATCAATGAAACTGTTAACTCAGAAAGCAGCCTCCACCAACCCAGTTGATATAACTGTTTTTTGGGAAATTCAGTCAAGCATTCATATCAATAGGCCTTAAGGAAATTTAACAAGTAGTCTGAAATTATTTGAATTTTTTTTTAATTCTCACTAACACTTGCAGCCTGTCTTACTTTTAAAGGATGAAGAACTAGGTAACTTCATACTGTGATAGCTAACAGATCTTATTCACTGTTCAACAGCCTTTTTATCCATAAATTCGTGACAGCCACATTATGGGTTAATACCTTTGCAAAAGCCAAAATGGAGTCCCTTTAAAGTCAGCACTGAAATCAATGGTCCTGCTGAGCTCGGGTCTCCTTCATGTGTGAGTCACCCACTGTCCCCTTTCCCCTACGAACAAAACCGGGTCTGTCAGAAATAGGGCCTTTTCCCCAGCCCCACCCCCTCCCAGTTATCTCGCCACCCCCAAGGCTTCTAGCCTCATTCCTGATGAAGGGCTCCTGCCCGAAACACCAATTTTCCCGCTCCTCGGATGCTGCCTAACCTGTTGTGCTTTTCCAGCACCACTCTAATCTTGACTCTTAACTCCAGCATCTGCAGTCCTCACCTTTGCCCAGAACATCCACATCCCCACCCTGTTCACCATTTTGGGAGCGCAAATCTGAGTTCTACAAATTGATATACTTTAACATCAAGACCTCTTTGTTCCTCTACCCCACCTAAACTTGCACCTTTCAATTGTTAAGTGACTTCCCTACTGTTCCTGCTAAAACATACTACCTCACATTCACATGTGAAATCTATTTTCCACCATTTTGCCGATTCTGCAAGCTTATTAATGTCTTCCAATAATTTGATGCAGTCTGGCGTATAACGAATGACCGCTGTAGAACACCACTTCTCATCTTTACCACTCCAAAAAGCCACTATATTCTGCCACCCTCTGCTGTTTTGTAGTTAACAACCATTTTGCCAGTTGTCTCAACGGCATTACCTAGGCTTATATTTTTGTCTGTTCTGTTGCACATTGCCAAAGACCTTTTAAAAATTCAAATAAATTCTTTATGCTACCTTGTTAAAGAAATCAGAGGTTGTTTAAGCAAGATTTCCCCTTTTATAATGCATGCAATTATTTTATTCTTGTTTCTATATGTTCTCAATCCTCTCCTTTAGTAGGGATCCCGATTCTTTTTCCTATTAACACTGTTAAAATGACTAGCTTATAATTCTCTGGACATATTCTGCCCCATTGTTAAATATCAGAAATACATTAGCTACCCCCTTAATTTTTTTTAACTATGGTTAGTAATGTCTTTACTTTCACTTCCCTGGATTCCTTTAAAGTAATTTGGTGTAATTTATCAGAAACAGGGGCTTTATATTCTTTTGGTTTGTTTACTTTATTCAATAAATTCCCTTTTGAAAATGCATTTGCCTCATTGTTTATCTCATCATTCAACACTCCAACCTGTTCTCGCCTCCTGTTGAATAATGAAACAAACTAATATTTTTATTTGAAGAAGGATCATTCGGCTTAAAACATTAACTCTGCCTTCTCTCTTCAGATGCTAGCAGACCTGCTGAGTTTCTCAAACCAATTGTTTCAAAACTTCAGCATCCACAGTTCTTTGGTTCATAGCAGTTAAATAGTTCTGCAATAACTTTCCCATGCCCATGGCATTATTCTGTCTCTCCCTTAATGATCCTATTCCCATCACAGCCTTTTTGGTTTATTTGATGTGCCTGAACATTTCGTTTTATCTTCCTTAATAATAGAATTCCATAGCTTCTCTTTGTCGTCTGTTATGTAAAATGAACTGACCTTATTTTGGGCTCTGATAAGAACCCAATTTCTGAATAGGCTGCGGATTCCAGCATTCACATAGAGCGATAGCAAGGCAAGATTGCATGTTGTGTGCAATTTTGTAACAGCCATTTAAAGGAAACAGTGCACCTACATGCTGGAGTGACATGAAGAAACAAAGCCCACAGGACCCAGTATTACAGTCCCATGCCACAGAAAAGCAGACACTGCTGTGCGCAAACAAAAAAAAGTCCTCCACTGATAAGTGCTCCCAGTAGAGGGCTTTGGACAGTTCCGGCTCAGAGAAGCTTTTGGAGCTGTCAGGTGCAAAACAATTGGGGTAAGTTTTAGGAAAGTTTCAGGGAGCAGTACAGAAAGTCGAGGCTCAGAAGAAACTCTCAGGAGCTAAGAGGGCAGTTGAATGTCTTTGACTCAGTGCTGCTGCTGGCTGCTGGAGCACCATTAAGAAGTGATATTCTACTCAAAGTAACTGAAGAGTTCTGAGCAATCCAGGAGTCAGAGCTGAAGTGAATTCTTGGGATGTCTATACAGGATCAGAGATTGAACCATTGGTTGGTGAGCAGGCCTTGAAGTGGTCTGAGTCAGTATGGCACAGGAACAGGCCCTTCAGCCCACCATGTTTGTGCCAACCATGATGCCATTCTAAACTAATTCAATCTGCCTACACATGGTTCCAATCCTTCTATTTCCTGCCTGTCCATATATCTGTCTAAATGCCTCCTAAATGTTGTTATCTACAACCTCCCTTAGCAGCGTATTCCAGACACTTACCACCCTCTACATAAAAAACTTTCCTGACAAGTCTTCTTTAAAGTTTGAGCTGTAAATGTGTTGCTGGAAAAGCGCAGCAGGTCAGGCAGCATCCAGAGAACAAGAGAATCGACGTTTCGGGCATAAGCCCTTCTTCAGGAATGAGGAAAGTGTGTCCAGCAGGCTAAGATAAAAGGTAGGGAGGAGGGACTCGGGGGAGGGGCGTCGGAAATGCGATAGGTGGAAAGAGGTCAAGGTGAGGGTGATAGGTCAGACTGGGGTGGAGACGGAGAGGTCAGGAAGAAGATTGCAGGTTAGGAAGGCGGTGCTGAGTTCGATGGATTTGACTGAGACAAGGTGGGGGGAGGGGAAATGAGGAAACTGGTGAAATCCGAGTTCATCCCTTGTGGTTGGAGGGTTCCTAGACCCTCCAACCACAAGG